>NC_044976.1:212448099-212751688 GCF_008728515.1 Papio anubis
TTCTCTAAATCTCCTTGAATGTTTCTAGTATTAGTAAGGTTTGAGAACCACTGCTTTTGACTTTCTGGCAAAATTAATAATTGTTTTCATGGAAAAAAAGTGTGTCTTGCCACTTCCGTATTATTTCTCTCCCATCCCCCTACTCCTACTAAGAAAATTCTGCGTAAGTAAGATATAAATATTTGGATTGAGCTTTACCAATAAGCTTGCAAATAAAGTTAAGACAAAAACTTAAAGAATTTACATGTATTCATCCAATCATTTATTAGAATAATTTAGCCACCAACTGTTGGCGAGTACTTGCCACATGCCAGGCTGGACGCCTCATGCTGGGGATGGTTTGGTGGACACGATGTGGTCCCTGCCTTTGGTCCAGCTCTTGTATGTTTCTGTGCATAAAGTCTCCTGCTCTCAGAGGAGGCAATGGGATTCTTTAGCTTCCGGCTGCTGTCTGAGGCTTAGACTCATCAAGGTGAGGAATGTATTTGTTGGTTTAGACTCATCAAGGTGAGGAATGTATTTGTTGCCAGGCTGGAGTGGGGAGCTTCTCCTGAGGGCTGTGGCCCGATTGGAAAGCCAGCCACAAATCATGCTCAGATTGATAGTGCTCTTAAAAATAAGTTATCTCCTGGTCTTATGCTGCTGATGGTGTTGTCAAGAAGGACATTAATCCTATGCTCCCTTTAATCACATGCCAGTGTTGCATACAAGCCAACTGAGACAAAAAATGTACCTACACAGCTGGATACAGCAAACTGTTTAAATGACAGCCCTGGCTCAAACAGCTTTTCCAGGGTGTGTGTGTGTGTGTGTGTGTGTGTGTGTGTGAGAGAGAGAGAGAGAGAGAGAGAGAGAGAGACAGAGAAAGAGAAAGAGAGAGAGATTCTCACTGGCATTTGTGCATACATTTCCAAATCAGTACTAAGGGTAACCAATAGGCCTGGCCTGTTGGCCCAAGCCTAATAGTAAGGACATGGCATTTAACCGAGCTTAATTCCCCTGCTTGGTCTCTGGCTATTCAAAGATAGCTCCAGTGTCCAGACTGTAGCAATCTTTGCTCCTTTCTGAATAATTGACAGGCTAAATATAATTGTGCCAATAGCCAAGGACACTAAGATATTCTTGATTCTTAAAGACACCAAGCAAGTGTGAAGGGGATGATGAAACACAAATTAGCCTCATCTAGGATACTGCTCTTTAGGCTGGACTTCCTATTGGTTAGTTAGGAGAAAGCAGATTGCCTTGTGGTTTGAGACCTGATATCCAGTCCTGTTGGTGCCTCCAATGAGGCACCTCCTCCAATGAGGAGATTCTTTGGAACTAAACAAATGGCACTTGCTCACTCTTATCTTGACCTCATGTTTATTCCTCAGCTCTTCCCTTGTCATGCAAAGTGGATCCTATTTTTCTAGGACTATATTCCAACCTGCATCTGCTTCAGAACCAAGTAAGTCTCTCACATTCCCCCTCCACCCCTTGCAGTAGTTTTTCTTGCCTCTCTAATGTGCATATCCCCTTCAATTACATGACTGGACCAAGAAAAATCTACTTAGCCTTAAGCCAATGACTCCAGATGATCATAAATAAACAGCAGAAATGCTAAGGTCATCCCTGCATTGGCCAAGAGCTCTTTATTTTTTGCATACTCAATGAAGCAGAGAAAAATGGATTCAAGCCTGGGAGAATGTGAGTGTGACTACTGTTCATTGATGATCAGCTACTGCTCTGTTTTCAATAAAATGGTGGGTCTCTTCTCTCTGACTCTAGTTTGATTCAAATACTTTTATGCTCTAGTTCAGCAATTTGAATGAATGTCAGCTCCCATATCTGGGGAGAGAATTGGGGCCTGAGATAGATTAGGATATTCAGCTCTCAACTTACCCCAGCAAGTTCTGACAATACGTAAGCCATTTTAAATTCCCACTTATTCTCTGCAGAACCTGACTCTCAACAGTAAATTACAGGAATAAAGAGCCAACCTCTGGAGGTGGGAAGTGGGAGATTAATAACAAACAGAGAGCATAAAGACTAGTTAAATTTATTTATGTTTAATCTAAGTGTTCCTTTTATTATCAGATTTGGGACTCAGGAGAATAAGGAGGTCAAAGAGGTAGAGAGAATACACGTGGCTGAGATTATATAATACCTTTCTAACACAGTGATAAAAGTGTCATAGACTCCCTGACATTTAATACCCTGAAGGACAGCTAGCAATCTTAAGGACTAAACAGCTTAGGAAATTTCCTTTAGAGATAAAGAGTGTGTCCTCAATCAAAGGCCTCTGGACTCGGTCACTCCTTCACATTTTATGATGACATAGGATGATTTGCTTATAAACTGAGAAAACAAACCATGTCCGCAAGTGCCAGCTACGAGGCACAATGGGGAAAACAAATCTACCTATATTGGCCATTTGAAATGAAATAAAACCTTTCTGATTAAGGTTGGCGGATTTCTTTCCTTGTTTTCGTCACAAAGAAAAGAGAAATGGAAAGGAGGGAAGAAAGGCAAAGCCCACCGCTCTTTGAAATATAGATCACAAGGCCCACAGGACCATATTTTTCTTGGATATATACATTTTTATACAATTAAGCATTCCTGGAGTTGGGCTCTGTTAGGAAATATATCCAACAACCTGATCGCTAGCCAGAAACCATAGAGTGAATGTTGACGAAGCTGACCCACATATTTCCAAGGTACATTTAAAATACATCTTTTTAAAGATGATCAGTTCTTCTGGTGATTCACCTAGCTGGGCAGTGGTCCAACTTCACTGTCTAATGTCTTTTTCCATGAACAGTTTCTCAACAGTGGTCAGGGGAGCAGCATTGACCACCCAATGCTACACTTGAGTTTTGGACATAGAAAGCCACAAGAGAATGTTACTGCCACCTCTACAACCAGAACAAGTGATAAGGTCTTTAAGAGGATACCATTTTTCAGCTCCTCAGAGAGCTGAGATTATAAAGTAACCTATTGAATTAAACTCATGCTACTCCAAAGAGAGAGGAATATACAAGTTTTTCATTCCCAACGTAGGCCAAAAGTGGACATAATCTCCAAAGGGGGAAGAACCTGACAGGTTTCATCAACATTTCAAAAATTCCTCTCAAGCTAAATTGATTTAAAAATGCCTATTAGGACTGGGCACAGTGGCTCATGCCTGTAATCCCAGCACCTTAGGAGGCCGAGGTGGGTGGATCACAAGGTCAGGAGATCGAGACCATCCTGGCTAACACGGTGAAACCCCGTCTCCACTAAAAATACAAAAAATTAGCAGGGCGTGGTGGCGGGTGCCTGTAGTCCCAGCTACTCAGGAGGCTGAGGCAGGAGAACGGCGTGAACCCGGGAGGCGGAGCTTGCAGTGAGCCCAGCTGGCGCCACTGCACTCCAGCCTGGGCAACAGAATGAGACTCCGTCTCAAAAAAAAAAAAAAAAGAAAAAAAAAACCTATTAGATGGCCAGGAACAATAGTTCATGCCTATAATCCCAGTACTTTGGAAGACTGAGGTGGGAGAACCACTGGAGGCCAGGAGTTCAAGAAAAGCCTGGGCAAGATAGCAGACCTGTCTCTACAAAAAATAAAAAAAATAGCCGGGTGTGGTGATGTGTGCCTATAGTCCCAGCTACTCAGAAGGCTAAGGCAGGAGGATCCCTTGAGTCTAGGAGTTTGAGGTTACAGTGAACTATGATTGTGCCACTGCACTCCAGCCTTGGTGACAGAGAGACCTTGTCTCTAAAATAAAAATTTTAAAACCCTACAAGTCACTTAACAATTATTTATAAATAATTAATAATGACTAGTGTTTAGCATGTTATATGCTAAACTTCATATATTAGACCTTCTAACTCTTGAATCAAATATTGCCACTGAAAAACTTTTTTAATAGATAAATAACCCAAAGCTTAGCAGAAGTGAAATAATTTTCTCAGAAACTATTTTACAAAGCCTTTAGCCCAGACCAGGCTACTCTTCCACTGCTGTTCATGATCAAAATGAAGATCAGGAGGTGCTTACATTGCTAAAAGTTTCTGAATATCTGAGGCAGATTTTCTTTTAAGTCCCAAGGAATCACTGTGACATTCCCCTTGAAATGCAAAAGCCTAAAGTTTTAAAACACTTGCATGCTTTCAATTTAACTGCCCAAATCATTTGAATTGATTATGAAACCAGCCCAATATCCCTATAGAACTGAAGTTTATAGGTTAAAAAAAATAAACATAGAAATGGACCCCTCTGGTCCTAAAACTTGAGAAACCTACATTTGTCTTATCTGAGTTCCTTTGTTAGGAAACCCACCATCAGGCCTCCCAGATAGTATCAAAGAACTGAAGCTTATTAGATCACCGCATCTGGACAAGGAGATACCAGACCCCTCCCTAATTCCTGTTCACCTACACATAGTTCCTGTTGACCAAATCCTCTTCCTTACCCCTCTCTAATTCTGTTCTCCAACATGTAGTTAAATTCCTTCCCTATTGTGTAAACCCCTAATTTTAGTCAGTTGCAGAGATGTGTTTGAGACTGATTTCCCATCTTTTTGGCTGCAGCAATCAATTAAAGTCTTTTTCCTTGGCAATACTCATCGTCTCAGTGATTGGCTTTATTATTATTTTAATCTATTCATTTTTTTATTTTGAGGCTGGGCTATGAGACTGGCTGATTCTTGTATTTTTGGTAGAGACAGGGTTTCACCATGTTGCTCAGGCTTGTCTTGAACTTCTGGGCTCAAGTGATTCACCTGTCCCAGCCACCCAAAGTGCTGGAATTAAAGGTGTGAGCCACTGCGCTCAGCCCCAGTGATTGGCTTTCTGTGCAAAGAGCAATAGGGCCTAGATCGAACCCCCAACATTTTGTTAACAGTTATTTAAATTCTCAAAGGAATTGTGCAGGGAAATTCAAGTTATGCAAAGACTAAACGTTGCTTGAAATAAACATTTAGATGCCTAAGCCCCTCATTACATAATCATTCTTGACTTTTTTTCCCCTTAGGTGGTATATCTATGAAATTATTATAAAAGATATTATAAAAGTTAGAATTTAAAATGTAAATATTTATTCCATGCATGCTTTGTTCAGGAATGTTACAATGATTTAAAACTAGAATAAGCTACATCATCAATGGTATTTAACACACTACTTATAAAGGCTTAATATTTAGAATTCGACCCAATTTCTATTTCAACACACCAGACTGAGGTGGTATCACTTTCCCTTCTCATTTAAACAAGTTGTAAGAAAGGCTGTTCAAACGGAAAAACATACTTCCTAACATAGATAAAAGAGTATTCTGCGTCTCAGCCAGCCACGGTGGTGGCTCATGCCTGTAATCCCAGCACTTTGGGAGGCCGCGGCATAGATCACCTGAGGTCAGGAGTTCGAGACCAGCCTGACTAACATGGTGAAACCCTGTCTGTATCAAAAATGCAAAAATTAGCCGGGCATGGTGGCATGCCCCTGTAATCCCAGCTACTCAGGAGGCTGAAGTGACAGAATTGCTTGAACCCAGGAGGTAGAGGCTGTAGTGAACTGAGATCTTATCACTACACTCCAGCCTGAGCGACAGTACAAGACCCTGTCTCAAAAAAAAAGAGAGAAAAGTATTCTGTGTCTCTGAAACTGTTGTGGTTATTTCATGGCTACATATTTCCATTAGTTTCATACCTGTTTCCCGTTCTTTGCTGAGAAACACGGACTCAGAGTGTGACCACACTGGACCAATCTGGCTCCACTTTTAGGTCACAATGTTGTGGTTGTTTTTCAGTTGTCATGGACCACATATTGAAGGTCACATAGCCTGAGCATGCCCAGAGGAACCAAGTGTGCAACCACAGGGGAAACCTAAGAGCTCAGACTGAGGGGAAGGGACTGAATTCAGACTGGATACAACACGGTAGGATCCAGGGTCTAATTAGATCAAACTCTGGCATCACCCCATGGCAGGATCCAGACAGATCCTACCTCCCAGCATCATCTCATTGCAAGATCCAATCAGATCACATCTCATCACCTTATGCTTATAAAACCAACCCAAACCCCAGCTCAGGGAGACAGATTTGAGCACGTCCTCCTGTCTGCTTGCCATGCGACTCGCAGTAAAGCTCTTCTTTTCTCAAAAGCTGGTTCAATGGTATTAGCCTCTCTGCATCTTGGTCAGTTAGCTCATTTACTCAGTAATGAGAGGACTTAACTAAGAGTTACTCAGAGCATGAGCCATCCCTGCCATGAACTACCTAGAAAGATGATGTTGATGGCAATGACGATGATGATGGATAATTATGAAATAGTCACTAAGTGGCTGGCACAGCGGCTCATGCCTGTAATCCCAGCACCTTGGGAGGCCGAGGCAGGCAGATCACTTGAGGCCAGGAGTTTGAGACCAGCCTAGGAAACATGGCAGAACCGTGCCTCTACTAAAAATATCAAAATTATCTGGTGTGGTGGTGGACGCCTGTAGTCCCAGCTATCTGGGAGGCTGAGGCACGAGAATTGCCTGAACCCAAGGGGCAAAGGTTGCAGTGAGCTGAGATCACACCACTGCACTCCAGCCTGGGCAACAAAGTGAGACTCTGTCTCAAAGAAATAAATAATAAAAGTAAATAAATAAATATATAAATATTCACTAAGTGTTTTATGTTAGATTATCTGGTTTAAAAGTCACAACAGCTTTCTAACAAGGATATTATTATTATTGTTATTCCAACTTCATAGATGAGGAAACAGCAAAAAGATCTAAAGTGCCTTGCCCAGGACCACATAGCTAGAGAGGATTAATACCTAGAGGCAAACTCAATAATCTGATTCCAAAGCCATGTCCTTTGCTCTATTGTGCCTCTGAGCCACTAGAGCTTACCATGTTATACAAAGTCTCTTGAACTCCTAGTCATAACTTGTTAAACGAGACCTTTCATCTACTGGCTTAAGATTCTGGATTCTTACAAATTCCACCCACGGAAATAAAGTGTGTGGATTCATAAAATGCATTGGAATACCCCTCACTTCTCCACCATGTCAATGTATTAATTAGCACATGCTTATAGAATGGTGGCAGCCCTTAGCTGGATGCTAAGGAATGCTCCTACTTCAGGTTTTTAGTATCTGTTTAAAAATACTCATTTTACTGGGCCAGGCACGGTGGCTCATGCCTGTAATCCCAGCACTTCGGAAGGCCAAGGCGGATCACTTGAGGTCAGGAGTTTGAGACCAGCCTGGCCAACATGGTGAAACCCCATCTCTACTAAAAATACAAAAATTAGCCAGGCGTGGTGGTGCGTGCCTGTAATCCCAGCTACTCAGGAGGCTGAGGTGGGAGAACCGCTTGAATCCAGGAGGCGGAGGTTGCAGTGAGCTGAGATTGTATCGCTGCACTCCAGACTGGGCAAAAGAGCAAGACTCTGTCTTACAAAATAGTAATAAAAAGAAATATTCATTTTACTAATATTCTATAAATTAGAGATACTTTTTGAAGCAAGTTCTTGTCATCAAAGCAACCCTCAGACACTCGGATCTTCAATGTTAGAATTTTTAAAAACATGACCATGTTCTTCTACAAAAACTCATGCTCAAACAGTTATCAACTGATGTCTGATCTCAATTCATACAGCCAACTACCCGAAACTGCCCCATTGTGGATTATTTTTAAGCAAACCCCAGATATTAAATCATCTCATGTGTAAATAACTCAGCGTGTGTTAACAACTTCAGGAAAAAATTCCACAGAACCAGAATCTCATTATTATACTTTTTTAAAAAGTATTAACTTGTTACTATCAAATATTCAGTTAGCATTCAATTTCTCTGAGTGTGCCCAAACTTTTTTATATACTTTGAGTATCGTGTTGTTCTTTGCGGTAATTAAAGGTTATCATTTCCCAAAGCGTCTTCTTTGAGATATTAATTGATGTTACGCAATTTTTAAAAAACATCTTGCGGGCCAATAAATTTAGAGAACACAGAGTTAAACAGATTACTCACTGCAGGAGCTTCTTAAGCCTTCACTACATTAGTGTGCACTGAGACCTTCAACAGACGCACTTGGTCTGCAGCTCTTCCCAAATCAGTTTGAACATAAATATTTTTTTCTGAAACACACCTTAGAAAACATTGCCATGGGCAAGTCACTTGATTTTTGTCTCAGTTTTCTTTTCCTTGTGTGAAATTTAATGGGGTCCGTTTTGTCCTCCTAGAAATCTTAATGGAGACCAGTTTCACCTGTACACAGCCTAAAGTCTGTTAATGAAGGGATTGGTTCAGAACAACGGTTACAGTGTTAGCATGTGAGCAGAGCAATGGCCACCATATTTTCTGCAAATAAAAGTTTAGTACATGTTGGGTTGATACATGGTTTGAATACATGACTTAGCAAAAATGCAGAATATTTAAACCAGCGCTGTTCTTAGAATTAAGCATGTGTGTTCAGGCTTTTGGATAAAATGAAGCTGTTCTTTACCAGGGAAACAGCCCATTCTTGCTGTGCAACAACTTGCATAGTGACTATGCTTTCCAAAAACTGATAGAACATACTGTATGAAATAGGATTTTTATATCGCAAGGGGCTAGAAGTAAGCGATCTGAGAAAAATAGATTTAATTCCAAAAAAAAGAAATGTCTAGGACATTTTATCGGTTTATAGAAATAACAAGGTAAAACATTTGAAATTAGGAGTCTCCAAGAGGTTTGAGATGTGCTGTCTTTGAATGAGAAATGGCCGCATAGACTTATGTAGTTCAGACACTGGATTTTCAGTTTCTCTTGAGGTACATGTTCTATGTATAGCACTCACTCCATAATCCTAAAACCGATACCATAGAGGAAAAAGTGGCTCAATTTATGTTTCAAAATGAAAGCAGCTATACTGGCAGAGGACAATTATTTCCCATCTCCTAGCAATGAGGACAAGGGAGAAAATGGAAGGCTGAAATCGTATTATATTAGGATTGCACTCAGTTGGCCCAGGTGACCCTAATGTTTCTGTAATATCCCCAGGATCATACCCTCCACCAGGGCTAGTCTTTCAAATGCCCCCTATCTTTTAATCTAAAGCAGTCACCATGCCTATGTAATGAGATGATGCATATCTACCAAGGACGTTTCCAAAGCCTGTATCTTTTAGGACAGTCATATGAGTGCAGTAGCCCAGGGGTTATGTGTGCTTTCAGGATTTTACTTAGCTAACTTGCTTTCACTTGGGCAGAAACAGCAATCAAGTCAAAATGAGTGATGCTAATTGGGAGGCTGGTTGATTTCTATTTTTTTTTTTTTTTTTTTTTTTTTTTTGCATCAACTGCTCTGAGAGCAAAGTTAGAAAAGTTTGTTTTCGCTGGCAGGCGTCGGGAACATGAGTGCAATTACCACCCTCTCATTTTCCAAGCTAAGGCTATAAAGAGTGAAGAATGACAACGTTTTCTTCTACCGTGGCCACATTTTTTGAATTGCTGGTCTGTGCGAATGTCTCTGTTGCCTCTGGTTAAGGACCGGGCACCTGTATTGAGGCATTAGCTCCAGAAACCTGTGGGTACTGGGTTTGGCTACAGAGGTACAGAGTCAGGCCCTCGACCTTCAGGGGTTTGCAGTTTAACTGGGGAGAGATGGCTAAATTATCAATCATGGAGTGTGTGGTCTCCTTTCTTTCCAACTTTTTATCATGAAAAATGTCAACAGTCAGAAAAGCTAAAGGAATATACTGAGCACCGACATACTCATCCAGTTAGATTTAAAAACTAACAGCTGCCATTAGTTGCTTTATTGCTCTGTGTGTGTGATATTTTTGAACAACTTGAAAGTTGCAGAGATCACGACACTCAAAACTCCTAAATAATTCAGCCACATCTCTTAAAAATGAGAACATTCTCCTATCTAACCAGAGTACTACTATTATATCTAAGAAAATGTATAACTCCCTAATACCACTTAATATCCCATGTATATTCAAGTATTCTAACTTGTCCCCAAAACATCTTTTGGTACTGTGTTGTTCTAACCAGAATGCAATTAAGGTTTATACATTAGATTTGGTTGTCATGTTTCTTTAGTACTTTTTTTTTTTTTTTTGTCTGGAGACAAGAGTTTCGCTCTGTTGCCCAGGCTGGAGTGCAAAGGCGTAATCTCGGCTCACTGCAACCTCTGCCTCCTGGGTTCAAGCAATTCTCCTGCCTCAGCCTCCAGAGCCGCTGGCATTACAAGCACCCACCACCACTCCTGGCTAGTTTTTGCATTTTTAGTACAGACAGCATTCTGTCATGGTAGCCAGGCTGGTGTCGAACTTCTGACCTCAAGTGATCCACCCGCCTCGGCCCCCCAAATTGCTGGGATTACGGGCGTGAGCCACCGCACCCAGCCTCTTTAGTACCTTTTAATCTCAAACAGTCACCACTCCTCTTCTGTCAGGACACCGGCGCCCTGACTTTCGGAAGTGCTCAGGCCAGTTACAGAATGCCCTACTTTATAGATCTGCTTCATTGCCCCTCATGGTGTCCGTTAATGTTTTCCTCTTTCAATGTTTCCTATAAACCAGAAATTATGTTGAAAGTCTTGATTAACCAGATTAAACATGTTTGACAAGAAAACTTAAGTGCAAATATGAGACAGTGCAGCAGTTTTAGAAAACAATCTGGAAGCTCCTCAAAATACGAAGCATGGAGTTCCCACCTGATCCAGCAGTTCTGCTCTCAGATATACACCCAAGAAAAATGAAAATGTGTCCAAACAAAAACTTGGAACAAGTGTTCATAGCAACATTATTGATAACAGCCAAAAACTGGAAAACAGCTCAACTGTCCATTAAATAATAGATTTTTTTTTAATGTGGCATATTCACTGGTGCGATGGCTTATGCCTGTAATCCCATCACTTTGGGAGGCCGAGGCGGGTGGATCACTTGAGGTCAGGAGTTTGAGACCGGCCTGGCCAACATGGTGAAATCCTGTCTCTACTAAAAATACAAAAATTTACTGGGCATGGTGGCACACACCTGTAATCCCAGCTACTTGGGAGGCTGAGGCATGAGAATCGCTTAACCCTGGAGGCAAATGTTGCAGTGAACCAAGATCACACCACTGCACTCCAGCCTAAGTGAAAGAGTTAGAATCTGTCTCAAAAAAAAAAATAAATAAATAAAATGTGGCATATTTATACAATGGAATGTTATACAAGGAATAAAGTGCTGATATCTTGAGGAACCCTGAAAACATCCTGCGTGAAAGAAGCCAGTGACAAAAGACCACATATTCATAATATATGATTCTGCTTATATAAAATGTTCATAATAAGAAAATACACAGAAAAGAAAGTAGATTTGTGGTTGCCCAGGGCTGGGGGTGGGAGGAGGGAGATATAGAAATGATTGCTCATGGCTATGGGGCTTCTTTTGGGGGTGATGAAAATGTTCTAAAATTAGATTCTGGTGGTCATACAACTCTGTGAATATAAAAAGCCTTTGAATTGTATCTTTAAATGAGTGGATTGTGTGATGTATGAATTATACCTAAATAAATCTGTCAGAAGAAAAAGAAAATGTTCATAGATGCTGCTGTGCATTTTGTAGGGTGTCACATCAAGAGGCTCCCAAGTTCACACCATCCCCTGTTTAATGATGCTCAACCTCTTAGTTGAGACGGTGACCTCAGATCTCTCCAGACGAAAGGTTTGCTTTCCATTTGTACAGAGCGAGCAATCTGTGGGGTGACAGATTGTAAGCACACGAACAGCCTGCTCCCAGCATCTTCCCACCTCATGCTTTAGCAGACACTGCTAAGTCTGGTAAGACACTGCTAAGACTGACAAGTCTTACCGGAATCAATCATTTCACGGGGACTACAGAACGGCCAACACTTCTTCTTACAGATTCAAAAGCTCAGATGGTTTGACAGACTTTCCAGAGTCACTAGACAGGATGGTAACAGAACAGGGACTAGAGCCCAGCGCTCCCTTTTCTAGCCCACTCCTGGTGCCATTGCCTTAGGCTGTAATTCACCTGTGTATAAAGAGCTTCCGCTGTACTGAGGGGCAGGAATGTGCTGAATAAGGAGTATTTGAGTAAGGAGTATTTCAAGGATCTGGCAGCAAAATTATTGCCTCGCAACCTGGAGGAAATCCAGAAAGACCTCCTGGATGAGGTTGAGCTGTTGCTGTAGGCCTTGAAGGTTAATTAAGAAAACACAGGAGGATTCCAGATGTAGCAGAAGCAAAGAGTCCCAGCAGGGGAAAAACACTGTCAGTGAACAGGGGAGTTGGAATCAGTTATAACCTAGCACTAAAGGGCATGAGCTCTAGAGCCAAACTGTCAGGATTTGAGCACCAGCTCTGCCACTTACTACCATAACCTCTCAGTACCCTGATTCCTTGGTTATGAAAAGGGGATCACAACCTCATGGGGTTTTTATAATAATTAAATGAGTTTGAAAACAGTTCCTAGCAACAGTAAGTTATCAAAAATATTGGTTATCTTTACACTGCACAAAATGTTTGGATGGCAATTTGCAAAGAATAGGAGTGCTATAGAAGTTAACGACAGCCAACTGCCTTTCCCTCTGGAAACGTGGCATTGCCCCTGCTCAGTAAGCCCCCTTGGGGACTGCTACTGCAAGAGGCAAAGTGGGTTTTAGGGAAATCAGTCAGGATTGAAACCAGGATATCTGGGTTGCAATCTCCCATCTGCCACCAACCACTGAGTGATGTAGAGTGAGTCCCCTGTCTTCTCTGAGCCTGTCTCTACAGTGTAAAATGGAGAGGTTGGACTAGTACATGTTCAACAACCCTTCTGCCTCTGACTTCTGACATGTGATTCTAAGAGTCTTCAGTGGATATTTCAGCTCCTGCGTCCTGCTCAGGGCTGCTAGGTTATGTAGAGTTGGCTCCTAGAACTCTAAGGCATTACTTCTCTGAAGTCAGAATTGGTACATCTCAGAGCATCCAAGGTTACCCAAGGTTACTTCCATTTATCCATTTATCCATTTTTCAGAGGGAGTAGATTCTTGCCTCTGTTTGCGCAGATTAGTTCTAGAATCCCCACATATTCCACATTGACCATACTCAAGTCCTATAGTCAGTCCTGTGTACAGAAAAACTTGGTCCTCTATACACATGGGTTTCCTGTCCGTGAATACTGTATTTTTGATCCAAGTTTCGTTGAAAAAAATCCACTTATAAGTAGACCCATGAAGTTCAAACCCACGTTGTTCAAGAGTCAACTATAGTTTTAAAACTCACCTGAATTAATCAATCCCACAGTGAGTACATAATTTTTTATAGTTACTATTATTGTGAGTCGTAAGTAGCTCATTGTGTCAATGTCATAAAAGTTATGCTTTCTTTCGTTGTTTTCTACTTTTTAGTCTATCTGCAACTTATAAATAAGCATGTTGGCTAGAAAGCAGAATTCGTGGGGAAAAAAATGTAAATCTTTGTTTGCACAAAGGTTTCTTTCACGCTCATAAGTACACAGCATGAAGCACATCTAAACATGTAAGTTGTATTTATGATTGAGAAATAATCACGTGAAAAACAGAATTCTGGTGTGTCCTCAACTCCACATTCCATATATAATATTTTCCTTCTTTGCATTTTCTGAGACATAGCAGTCAATCCGCAAAGATAACTGATTGACTGCTATTATACTCTATAGTGGAGAAAGGGGGCTGTAAACATTTCCAAGCTGGCCCATCCTCCCCCCTCCTCCCCTCAAGACAGGATCTTGTTCTGCCAGCCTGGATGGAGTACAGTGGCCCAATCACAGCTCACTGCAGCCATGATCTCCCAGGCTCAAGTAATCCTCCCCCCCCACAGCCTCCCAAGTAGCTGAGACTACAGGTACATGCCACCATGTCTGGCTAACTTTTATTTTTTTGTACAGATGGGGTCTCCCTATGTTCTCCAGGCTGGTTTCCAACTCCTGGGCTCCAGCGATCTTCCTGCCTTCACCTCCCAAAGTCTCCACCAGCTCTGTCTCCAGGCTGGAGTGCAGTGGCGCTATCTCGACTCACTGCAAGCTCTAACCCCCTGGTTCAAGTGATTCGCCTGCCTTAGCCTCCCAAGTAGCTGGGGTTACAGGCACGTGCCACCACACCCAGCTAATTTTTGTATTTTTAGTAGAGATGGGATTTCACCATGTTGACCAGGATAGTCTCGATCTCCTGACCTTATGATCCACCTGCCTCGGCCTCCCAAAGTGCTGGGATTACAGGCGTGAGCCACCATGCCCAGCATATATATATCATGAAATCCCATCTCTACTAAAAATACAAAAATTAGCCAGGCATGGTGGTAGGTGCCTGTAACCCCAGCTACTTGGGAAGCTGAGGCAGGATAATTGCTTGAACCCAGGAGACAGAGGCTGCAGTGAGCCAAGATCACACCACCGCACTCCAGGCTGGGCAACAGAGCGAGACTCTGTCTCAAAAAAAAAAAAAAAAAGAAAACAAAATATATATATACACACACACACACACACATCTACAAATTCCTTGACACTTTTCCTTTCAAGAAGTAGAACTTAATTACTCTCCTTTTAAGTGTAGGCTGGATTTCGTGATTCACTTCTAATGAACAAAACAAAGCAGAAACGCCTGGACATGGTGGCCCACACCAGTAATCCCAGCGTGGGGAGGCCAAGGCAGGAGGATGGCTTAAGGCCAGATATTTGAAACCAGCCTAGGCGAGGTAGCAAGACCTCATCTCTACAAAAATAAAAATGTAACAAGTATTAAAAATTAGCAAAAAGCAGAAGTGAAGGCATACAATTTTAGGGACTAGATCACAAAATGCACCACAGTTTCTTCCTCGCTCTCTCTTGAATCTCTCAGTCTGAGTGGAAGTAGCTGACGTATTGTGAGCAGCCCTATGGCAAGGCCCACATAATGAGGAACTGAGGCCTCCAGCCAACAGCCATGTACAGGAACCCTTGCAGAGCAAATCCTCCAGCCACAGGTAAGCCTTGAGATGACGGCATTCCCAGCCAACATCTTGACCACAGCCTAATGAAAGTCCCTGAGCCAGAACCACCCAGCTAAGCCATTCTCACGTTCCTGACCTTTAGAAACTTTACAAGAAGACAAATGATTGGTGTTGTAAACCACTAAGTTTTGAAGTGATTTGTTATGCAGCAATAGTAACTAATACAGATGCATAAATGAATAGAAAATGTGTTGCACATTTATGTACCCGAAGAATGTTAATATCCAAACATCTTTTTTAAGTTCTCCAATTTATTCCTTTTCTGGTTGTGTCAGTAAACACACAATCCCATGGGTAATTTTGTGGTAGAGCTGTCAAAATAACAAGAAAAATATATTGAAATATATGATCTGATTAAAATCAAGTAAGACACATGAGAAGTCTAGCAAACTAGAGGGAAAACCCTGAAAAGTCACATTGACATGAGACAAAATTCTCTGTCTTGTCTTCTCCACACTCATGCATAAGCTGTGAGTCCTCTTTTCCTCCTCTTTATAGGGAATAAAGTTGCTTCCCCTGCTCCTTCCTTTTTGCTTACAAGAAAAAAAAAAAAAAAAAAAGCTGTAGATTTTTAGCAGCAGCAACCTGCTCTAAAGTAAGCCATGTTATCTAGGAGAAACAGGAACATTTCAATCAGGGCTAAGATGATTTCCTTAAGGATAAAGGGCCCAATATATCTCAAATGGAATTTTCCAGGAAAGGAACATATTGTGAGTCTAGCTCCCAAGTTAGTCCGCTGGCTAATACACTGAGAAGCCAGGGTTACTGGTTGTATCTTTCCAAACCAGCATGGTTAGTTTGGTGGGTTTCAACATGGCATAAATAAATCCAAACTTCTGAGTTTAGTAATCACAGTATTAGAGGTGACACTGACTGCTTCAACAACAAAATGAACCCCAAAATGTAAAATGACTCTCAACATAATACAAGTTTATTTCTCACGAACATAAAGTCCAAAACACACATTCTAGATCAGTAGGAGGCGCTTATCTGAGCCAGGCACCCAGACCCTTCCATCTTGTGACAGACATATGGCTTCCCATCTGCTGTCTTTGTTCACATAGAAACAGAGAAGGCACACAAAGAATTGCAAGGTAGAGAGTCTGTGGGTCAGGCCGCGAAGTCGCAGGCATCACTTCTGCTCAGATTTTATTGTCTAAGCCTCAGTCACTTGGGTTCCCGACCACAAAGATCACTGGTAAGCACAGGAAGAAGGAGAGACAGATGCTTGAACAGTTAGCCTGTCTCTGCCACAGTAAATGGCACCACTTACTCCTGCATGGCCACAGATAACCTCCTCAGCCGTCTCCCTTCCAGAGCCCATTCCATTCTTACCTATACCCCTAACCCAAGACAGATTGAACCTCCTTCCTCTCTGCTCCAGGGAACCTTGCACCCATCTTATCTCCATCATATTAATTATTGCTCAATTGCCATCATTTATGGGACTGTCATTCTACTACTGTGTTAGCATCTGCAGAGCAGAGAGCATGTCTTTTCCTCTGTATATCATGGTGTCTGGCAAAGAGTAGACACTCATTTTAAGAGATAAGCTGACAGATTGAAGGATGAATAAAGTGTTACTCAAAATGAGTCCAGGTAAAATAATACGGATAATTGTGTGTTAAGACTACTCTTTGATAGAACACAAGGTTGGGCCCAAAGGCTCATGCCTATAATCCCAGCACTTTGAGAGGCCAAGGAGAGAGGATCACTTGAGCCTGGGAGTTCAAGACCGGCCTAGGCAACATAGTGAGACCTTGCTTCTACAAAAGAAAAAAAAATTAGCCAGGCATGGTGGCAAGTACCAACTACTTGGGAGACTGAGTTGAGAAGATCACTTGAGCCCAGGAGTTTGATGTTACAGTGAGTTACGATCATGTCACTGCACTCTACCTAGGTGACAGAGCAAGAGCTTGTTTCAACACAATGTGAAAGGGAAATATAAGAAATAACAGAGCCATGCCATATTCAAAAACAAGGGCAGCTCTTCTGGTTCCATCTCCTATCTGTGAAGTGCCAAGACAAAAACAAGAATTCTAGCATTTATGACAGTCTGGTCATGGGCCATGCAAACTCTCACTTCAACACTCATGTTTTTATCTAGGATGTACTGCCAGGGACCATAACAGGGTGAAAGTTGGACCTGGGCCAGGCACGGTGGCTCACGCCTGTAATCCCAGCACTTTGGGAGGCCAAGGCGGGCAGATCACGAGGTCAGGAGATCAAGACCATCCTGGCTAACACAGTGAAACCCCATCTCAACTAAAAATACAAAAACAAAATTAGCCAGGCGTGGTGGTGGGCTCCTGTAGTCCCAGCTGCTCGGGAGGCTGAGGCAGGAGAATGACGTGAACCCAGGAAGTGGAGCTGGCAGTGAGCTGAGATCATGCCACTGCACTCCAGCCTGGGCGACAGAGCTTGACTCCGTCTCAAAAAAAGAAAGAAAGAAAAAAAGTTGGACCTGTAGGGGAAATGACAGGAAGGCAGACTCAGTCATAATTGAAGAAAGGAAAGGCCATGGAGCAGACATCAGATGCTCTGAAGTTCTAGTGTTGTCCCTGCCCTTGACTAGTGGTACATCCTTGGATAAATCATTTAATCTTTCCGTGCCTCAGATTTCTTGCCAGGGAATGAATGAAGTTGGATTAATTGGCCTTCCGTATCTAGAATCCTAAGACTCCTCGAACTGGAGCTTGCGAACAAGCTACCTTAGGAGGCCAGTAGCTCCCCATCACTGAAAGTATTTGAGCAAAGATGAGATTACCTTAATAACCATGACAGCCTCCTTTATTCCGTGCTTACTATGTTTCTGGAAGTATGCTAAGCACTTCTTTTTTTTTTTTGCATGCTTCCTCTTAAAAATACTATGGAGTAGGTACTAATATCAACCACATTTTACAGGTAAGGAAACTGTTTATAGAAGTCAAGTCACTTCCTGAAAGTCATTCTGCTGCCCACTGGTGGTGCCAGGATTTGAGCCCTGACTAGTGTCTTGTTGTGTGTCTGTGTGCTGCATTTCTGTGCTTGAGTTAAAGGTCTGACTGGATGGCCTCATAAGGACAAACTTCCTTTTTTTTTTTTTTTTTTCTGATATGGAGTCTCACTCGGTCGCCCAGGCTGGAGTACAGTGGCACAATCTTGGCTCACTGCAACCTCCACCTCCTGGGTTCAAGCCATCCTCCTGCCTACGCCTCCTAGGTAGCTGGGACAACAGGCACATGCCACCATGCCCAGCTAATTTTTGTAGTTTTAGTAGAAAGGGGGTTTCACCAGGCTGCCCACGCTGGTCTCGAACTCCTGACCTCAGATGATCTGCCCGCCTTGGCCTCCCAAATTGCTGGAATTACAGGCGTGAGCCACCCCACCTGGCTGGGACACTACTTACTTATGGAAACTACATGTTAAGAAATTGAGGGACTGGCCTGGAAGGGGAAAGGGGAAACTCCTGAGCAAACCAATCTCTCCTATTTTACGATCTTAGCATGTATAATTGCATGCTGGTCATCAGGCACGGCTCCCATGGGCCTAAGCAAGCTTTCTGAGCTGGGAGGAGGAAAGTAAATCAAAGTGTTCTGCCCAGCAACAGCATGTGGGACACCGAGGCTCAGCTGAGCTGAAGCAAATAGAAGACTTGAAATGGCTTTATTTAGTAGGGGTTTGTTTAGTAGTTGTTGTTGTTTAATTTTGTTTCAGTTTGGCTTTTTGAGACGAAGTCTCACTCTGTTGCCTAGGCTGGAGTGTAGTGGTGGTGCTATCACAGCTCACTGCAGCCTCGACCTCGTGGGCTCAAGGGATCCTCCTGCCTCAGCCTCTCGTGTAGCTGGGGCCTGACTAGCTGGCCAGCCATATCCCTCTAATATTTATTATTTATTTATTTAGGAAGAGACAGATCTCCCCATGTTGGCCAGGCTGGTCTCAAACTCCTGAGCTCAAGTGCTCCTCTCACCTCAGCCTCACAAAGTGCTGGGATTACAGGCCTGAGCCACAGCAACTGGCCTTGTTTTGTTTCAGTGACTAAAACTGCCTTTTGAGGGAGCTACAGAGGCAATATAGCAGCTTGGAACCCAGGAAGCTTCCTTGGTCTTGTGTTTCTAAGGCTCCCAGGCATGTTGTAAGCAACTGCTCCTGATGGAGGCGCTGGCGTGTGAAGAGCTAGGTTCTGAAGCTAGACCGCCTGGACTTCTGTCTTGATCATGTGCTTTTGGGAACATGACCTATCCTGTCAGTGCCTCGCCCTCTTCACAGGCAAAGTAGAAACAATGACAGCAGCTGCCACGTCGGGGTTACTATGATGATGGATGTCATGACTTAGAACACATAAGGTGCCGACAGAAGCGGCTGGCACGTAATGGATACTTAACGGAGCCATTCCTTTCAGGGTCAACGGGGTGATGACGATTTTATTTTTTTCTTTGTTTTTTTGTTTTATTGTTTGTTTGTTTGTTTTCAATTTAAGACCAAGGACTCAAAAAAATTCAGGCCAGACGCAGTGGCTCACACCTATAATCCCAGACTTTGGGAGGCTGAGGCGGGTGGATCACTGGAGGTCAGAAGTTCAAAACCAGCCTGGCCAACATGAAGAAACCCCATCTCTACTAAAAATACAAAAATTAGCCAGGCATGGTGGCGCACGCCTGTAATCCCAGCTACTTGGGAAACTGAGGCGGGAGGATCGCTTGAACTCAGGAGCCGGAGGCTGCAGTGAGCTGGGATCATGCCTCTGTACTCCTACACCCCAACCTGGGGGACAGAGCAAGACTCTGTCTCAAAAAAAAAAAAAATCTGAAGTCATAAAGCGAAAGAGTGACAAAGGTGGGCAGGCGGGAACTACTCAGCAGTGTAGAACAGGCCCTAGAAGCAAGGATTATTCCCGAGTCATCTGAACTCAGACTCACAGGCATCACGGACTGGCCAGTCCTGCCCCGGCTCAAGCCCTGATACTAGGGGGGCCAGGCTGGGCGGGGGCGGGTGGGGGATGGCCCTTGCAAAACAGCCTCTACCCTGTGCAACAGTTTACAATTCAGCAGACACTGTTTTAAGATATGTCCAACTGGATATATGGCATCGCTGTGGAAATGGTTTTTATTACCTTATGGAACTACAAGAAAGCCTAGGGATGTATTAATACGTGTAGGGTTGACAGGCCCATAACTATAAAGTAGTGGCAGGTATTATCCATATATATTCATGGAAGGGGGAGTCCAGGGGCAGACACAGAACGTTCCCAGAGGGAGCTGACCCACTTTATTATTTTTATGTAGGTTCAGATATTATTTATTTCTCGGGTACAGCATAAAATGATACTTTATTCCATCAACTATAACCCAGGCACACACAGTCATTCCATTTCCCAAAGGAATACAAGCAAATAAACCTTTAGGCAGCAGACGGAAATGCATTTTCTCTCCTCTCCCTGCCTTCTTTTGAGGAACAGAATTAGCAGGTCTACCTAGAGTACACTCCTCTCTTGAACCACATCCTCAGTCCCCAAAGGGGACAGTGAGATCTGCCCCCAGAGGTAGTTCAAAGCTGGGGGCACTTTCATTTGTTAGGATCTATCCCAGCTACTCGGGAGGCTGAGGCAGGAGGATCACTTGAGGTCAGGAGTTTGAGAGCAGCCTGGACAACATAGTGAGACCCTGTCTCTACAAAAAAAAAAAATTTAAATTAGCCAAATGTGGTGGGGGCATGCCTGTAGTCCCAGCTACTCAGGAGGCTGAGGTGGGAGGATTGCTTGAGCCCAGGAGTTTGAAGTTACACTGAGCAATGATGGCATCCCTGCCCTCCATCCTGGGCGACAGACCAAGAGCCTAGTCCTAAAAAAAATTTTTTTATTTTAAAATTTTTTAATCTTTAAAAATTAAAAATCTTAAATTTTTCTTTAAGATTTATAAGAGGACTCAATAAAGGCTGTGCTGCCATAACATCAAACTACTGAATTCTTTGAGAACTCACTGGAGATGATTATTTTGCATGACATAACCGAACATGGTAATGGCTGGCTTAATTACTTAGATGTCGGTCTGTGTGCTTTTGGTGTCGTAAGTACAAAGCTTTAAAATGTTAGTTTTAGGGTCAGGAGCGGTGGCTCACGCCTGTAACCCCAGCACTTTGGGAGGCCGAGGTGGGCGGATCACCTGAGGTTAGGAGTTTGAAACCAGCTTGCCCAACATAGTGAAACCCCGTCTCTACTAAAAATATAGAAATTAGCCAGGCATGGTGGCAGGCGTCTGTAATTCCAGCTACTGGGGGGGCTGAGGCAGGAGAATTGCTTGAACCCAGGAGGCAGAGTTTGCAGTGAGCTGACACCGCACCATTGCTCTCCAGACTGGGTGACAAGAGCAAAACTCCGTCTCAAAAAAAAAAAAAAAGAAATGTTACTTTTAAAACAAAGTACTAGCTCATCTCTAAGCAGTACTGTTTAAGTAGGCAAGAGCCCCTGGAGGTAGCCTGAACTTTTTATACCCCTAGCTGAGGGGACAGAACAGAAATAATATGACATTTACAGAAACCCTTTGTGGCCTGGCCTCATTGGAATTTTTTCTCTTGTTAAATTAAGGTCATTTGTTTTTATTGATTAAAAACAAAATAATTCATATGATGGGTTCAAGAAAACAAATTATTTCCCTTATGGACAATGTAGGTCAGGACTAGAAGCAAACAAGGATCTATGACCCCTGGCACATCTCAGCACTCAAGCAAAAACTCAAAGAAAACAATGATACTGATGGCCACATCATGCACGGTGCTCACACAAGGATGCCAAGAGGCTTAATATGTGTTCCTTACCTGGACCCTTTTCACTGGGTCAGATACCCAGACGTCTTAGTCTGATAGGCATCCTCTGCTAATGCATTTTAAATGATTGAATCAATAATTCGATGGGCCACTTTTTATAAGATACTACGATACCCTATGAAGCACTATTAAAATATTCATATTTCTGCACACCAGATGTGGCCCGATTGTTCATAACCAATATTGGTTCTCTGGCAAGAGGACCAAAGACAGCTCTCTAAGATATTCCTCACTGATACTCCATTTTTCAGTGGCTAGAGAGACATGAGTAGGAAGCAAAGCTGGGTTCCTGCACCCCTGATCTTGGTGCCAGCACAGTGCCGCTGCTGGCAGGTTCCCGGGCACCATCTGAGACCAACCCCACTGTGAGGCTAAAGGAGGCTGATCAGAACAGTGGTCCTCCACCTCCTCCCTGACTTCCCAAGTCATCTTCTATTTATGTGGAATTATTCCCATAACTGGGGCCAGATGATCCCACCCTGGAAAGACTGGGGAAGTTCCCAGAATGCTGACGTGAAAGTCCAGTTTTCCCAATGTTTCTGCTGTTCCCAGGTCACAAGCCTTTGGGCAAAAATCTTCCAGGCTTGAGAGATTTCAGTCCAGCCTGGATCACCTCTCCACTTCCTCCATCCCAGACGGACATTAAAACACCTGTCTACTGTTGATGAGGAGTCCCCTTAGGCCCTAAAGTTTAGGAAGAAGAATCCCTATCTTGTCTTCTTCACTGTCATCCCAGCACATCAGTTACTTAAAACAATCCGATTTCAAGAACTGATAGACCTTCATTTCTGGACATGCCGAAAACAAGCAAATTCCACAGGACCGGCTTCAGGGTGGCAGAATGGAAGGAGTAAAAGCCAACCACAGGGTCAGGTGCAGTGGCTCAGGCCTGTAATCCCAGCTCTTTGGGAGGCTGAGGTGGGCAGATCACCTGAGGTCAGGAGTTCAAGACCAGCCTGGTCAACACAGTGAAACCCTGTTTCTATTAAAAACACAAAATATTAGCCAGGCATGGTGGTGGGTGCTGGTAGTCCCAGCTACCTGGGAGGCTGAGGCAGGAGAATCACTTGAACCCAGGAGGCGGAAGTTGTGGTGAGCCGAGATCGCACTACTGCACTCCAGCCTGGGTGGCAAGTGAAACTCCGTCTCAAACAACAACAACAACAACAAAGCCAGCCATGGGATCTGTAGCACAGCTCTCACTTCCACCGTTAGCTCAGCCAGGACTGGCGAGGGAGTGCCCACTGGAGAATCTTATCCTCTGTGCCTTAGCTGTTTAGATGTATAAAGCCTGAGGGCTTTGCACCTAATTAGGGTTTCGGAGCTTTGTTTTTCTCTCATCTAATTACATTCGCCCTGTGGGGAAGAGCCTCTGTCCAGGAGGCAGTGCTCTCTGAAAATGTCTCAGCCCAACAAAAGGCGCGACAAGGTGAACAGCTCATCTCCCCACCAGCGTGGTGAGATGCAGAACCAGGCCACGGCTCCTTCTTGCTCCTCTCCTTTCATTATCTCTAACTCCCATGTCAGCCCTCAAGCAGTCTCCTGCTTTGTCACCCTTGGCAAGGTGGGGAATGTTCTCTCAACCTGCAGCTTTCTCCTTCGAGAGCACAACCTCTTAGCAGCTGGCAATCAACCCCTGTGCTCGGGGCCTTCCAGCCACACCTTCCGCAGTGCACCCTGGTGGGGGGTAAATTATCCCGAGCTTGGAAAATGTGACTGAAATCACCTCCGACCGAGGGAAAGGGTTTTCACAGAAGATGTTTCCTCACCTTCAGTTACAGCTCAATTCAACTGACCATTTCCCACTCTGGATCTCAAAATAAATTTTGGTTTTGCTTCTGGGTTTGGGCCCAGGTGATAATGAAATGTACTTAGCCGGGCCTAATGAAGCAGCGTAGCCCTCAGAGGGGCATGGCTGACTTGGCTAAGAGTAGGACAGGGTGTGGGGTTGAGGAATCCATGGGGACTCAGGGCATCCTGTCGCAGACACAGGAGCTGACCCAGCCACAGGGTCACAGGACAGAGTGCTACCAGCCTGTGTCACCACAGTCTCTGTGCAGAGTCCAGAGTTCACAAAAGATAAATGGACATTTGCTGACTGGGGTAACTCAGCATCTATTCACCCTATTTCTGGGAAAAGCCTCAATTTACATGTGGGAATGCACCACCCCCTTATTGTTATAGGAGTTATTCAGAAATTATTTTAGGCAGACAGAGAGGAAAAGAGGTCCTTGGGAAGTTTTTGTTTCTTTTAAAGCAGATCCAGAAACCTTTCTTGTCTAACAGGAGAGCCCCAACTCTAAGAGCCACCAGCAAGCTTTGACATGCAAATGCAGGCCATCAGACACTGGGTCCACCCAAATATGGAGATTCCAGCCCTTTTCTTCCTGGCCCCAACAGGTGCCTGGCAAGATGGCTGCCCCCACATATCCCTACGTGTTTAGAACATCATGGCGCCCTGCATTTGCATCTTAAAAGGCTAGAGTGGGAATTTTTTCGCAGGCTATGTGAATGACATGCCTGGTCAAATCAATCCTCTGAGTTCTATGCAAGTCAGACACCGCCTCCTCCAGTCTCCTCATGTAACTAGCCGCTTACACCACACACACCCCCTTCCCCCCACACCCCCTCCCCGCTGGGGTTTTCTCTCTGTTCAAATCCCCTCTCCCTCTCTGTACAGGGAAGCTGTTTTCTTCTTCCTTCCTTCTTTCTTGTATATTAAACTTTTCACTCCTTAAAACCACTCCAGGTGTGTCCATGTCGTTTTGTCCAAATGTGTGCTAGACCAAGAACCCTGGTGTTCCTCCAGTCATCTGAGCCGTATCATTATCTCATTCTATTTTTGATAGCACTAACCACCACCATACCCTGCTCCATCAGAGCACTCATCCTCCCGAGCTCTGTGAATGGCTCAGGATGCACGAGTGAGAGAAAAATGTAGCCAAGTGAGGAGGCAGAGAGAAACTGCCTCCTGGTAACACAGTGTACGCCCCTGGATCAAGCCGTGCCTGAAGGCAGTTTATTCTGAACTTTTACAATAAGTGCTCTTTTTATTTAAATCATTTTGGATTGGGTTTTTGTTGACTTGTAAGCAAAAGCACACTATGATAAAAGGGGATACAAGACAAGTATCACAAATCCAGAAATGGGGAGGGCCCAACCCCAGAGCCCAGGCCAGTCAGAGAAGTGAAGAAACAGACAGCATCTGAGATGCCTGTGCCCAGTATCCAGGGGCTGGGTCCATGATCTTTCAGCCTTAATATGCAGGAGATCCCTGTGGGGAACTTTATAACATCGTAGATTCCCACTCATCCCCGCAGCCAATTCTGATCCTTAAGTCTGGAAGGGGAACCAGAGGTCTGGTTTTTAACCAATATCCAGGCAATTTGAAAGCAGATAACGCAGATAATACTTTGAGAAACACTTCCCTACACTCTGAGCTGGGAGTTAAAGGACAGGGTTCCAGCCTCTGCAGTGAGGCAGTGGCAAGAGCTCCGTGGGCGGGAAGAATATTAGACCAGAGCTTAGAACAGGACTGCAGAAGCAAGCATGGAATGGAAGCGCATCTGGTGATTTGTCAGACACCGCCTCCTCCTGCAGATCACAGGCAATGATTTTTGGAAACTCATCACACAACAGTTTGAAGCAGCGGGAACAGTGATTTGATCCAAAGTGCCATGTGAACACGTCTGAGTCTACAAATGCTTTCATAGGTCAATCTAAGCTGTTCCTCCCAACCAACTTGCCTGGCAATGAGAGATTAGGAAATTAAAACTCAGAGTGTCTAAATAGCATGCACAAAGCCACACAGCTCACTGCTTCAGTAGCCAAGACCTGGGTCCCGGTCTGTCTGACACCAAATCCCACACTTTTCAAATAATTCTCCCTTCCACTGGGGGAAGGGCTGGGTCTCAGGAAAAGTCTAAGGGACACACAGTGTAGGGATCAGTGAGACCCTGCTCAGCAGGCCCAGATGAGGGAAGGGGGTGTTCTACCTGACTGCGTAGGAAGGCAGGGCCATTTTATTTTATTTTATTTTATTTTATTTTATTTTATTTTTTCACTTTTTACCATGATATGCAATTACCTTGGTCTAGCACACATTTGGAGAGACAAACTTCTCACACGAAGAGGTTTCAAGTGGATACTCACAAAACATAAGCTCGTGCAATAGGAACAGTAGGTGGCTATGAAATCATTACAGCAGTACAATAGGTACCAAAATTTATTTTATGCAGTTATGATTTAATACTGCCTCTTTACATTTGTTTATATTTCTCTTGACTGTGAATGATACCATGTACAGTCTGTAAGTATGTGTATAAGTTTAGATAAATTTCAACTTTATATAATAAATATATGTATATCTTGTGGTACTATATGATAAAATAGACTAGCATCCACATATATTTTGTGTATTCATCACATACCTAATTTTTTTCTTAATTTCTTTTTCAATATTTCTAGACTATACAGTCAATCTATGAGGTTTTTTCGAATTGTCACAAATCTTCAAAAAATGTTTCCAATGTATTTATTTTTTAAAACCTGTTTATAAAGGAACCCACACAATTGAGAACCATGTTGTTCAAGGGTCAACTATATAATCAATTAAAAAAGCACAAGGCTGAGTGCAGTGGCTCACACTTGTAATCCCAGCACTTTGGGAGGCCGAAGCAGGTAGATCGCTTGAGTCCAAGAATTCGAGACCAGCCTGGGCAACACAGAGAGAGTCTGTCTCTACAAAAAATACAAAAATTAGCCAGGTGTGGTGGTGCGCTACTCGGGAGGCTGATGCGAGAGAATTGCTTGAGTCGGAGGCAGAGGTTGCAGTGAGCAGAGATCACGCCACTACCCTCAAGCCTGGAAGACAGAGTGAGAACTTGTCTCCAAAAAAAAAAACAAAAAAGTACAACTCAATAAAAATGAGCAAATACTAAAAAATAATTCCTAGGGAAAAATGGCTAATAAACCTATAGGAATATGAGAAAACATTAGTGATCAATGAAACACAAAAGTAAATGAGATGCAATTTCAACCCCTCAAATTGGCAAAAGTTTAAAAGCCTGACCATATGGAGCAATGAGAGATCTTGTGTATTGTTGGGAGGGTAAAATTGTGCAGTTGCTCTGGAGGACAATTTGATCTTATCTAGTAAGGTGAAGATGCGCATCTTCTGCAATCCACCAATTCTACTCCTCAGTACATACCCTAAAAAATTCTCACACAGACCACCATGAGACACGCACAAGAGTCATTGTACTATTGTTAATATCAATGAGTGGTTCATCTATAAAATGGAGATAACATTAATACCTACTTCATAGAATTGTTGCAAGAAATAAAGGAGTTAAGACGTGTAAATTCTTTTTTTTATTATTATACTTTAAGTTCTAGGGTACATGTGCACAACATGCAGGTTTGTTACATATGTATACATGTGCCATGTTGGTGTGCTGCACCCCTTAACTCGTCATTTACATTAGGTATATCTCCTAATATCCAGAATCTATAAAGAACTCAATCAAATTTACAAGAAAAAAACAAACAACCCCATCAAAAAGTGGGCAAAAGATATGAACAGATGCTTCTCAAAAGAAGACATTCATACAGCCAACAGATACATGAAAAAATGCTCATCATCACTCGCCATCAGAGAAATGCAAATCAAGACCACAATGAGATACCATCTCACACCAGTTAGAATGGCAATCATTAAAAAATCAGGAAACAACAGGTGCTGGAGAGGATGTGGAGAAATAGGAACACTTTTACACTGTTGGTGGGACTGTAAACTGGTTCAACCATTGTGGAAAACAGTGCAGCGATTCCTCAAGGATCTAGAACTAGAAATACCATTTGACCCAGCAATCCCATTACTGGGTATATACCCAAAGGATTATAAGTCATGCTGCTATAAAGACACATGCACACATATGTTTATTGCAGCACTATTCACAATAGCAAAGACTTGGAATCAACCCAAATGTCCATCAGTGACAGACTGGATTAAGAAAATGTGGCACATATACATCATGGAATACTATGCAGCCATAAAAAAAGGATGAGTTCGTGTCCTTTGTAGGAACATGGATGCAGCTGGAAACCATCATTCTCAGCAAACTATCACAAGAACAGAAAACCAAATACTGCATGTTCTCACTCATAGGTGGGAATTGAACAATGAGATCACTTGGACACAGGAAGGGGATCATCACACACCAGGTCCTATTGTGGGGGCGGGGGAAGGATAGCACTAGGCAGGGCCATTTTAACTTGCAGCCTCATCAACTCATCTGGCTCAGGAAATCCCAGCCCAGCTTGGGTATGCAGAGTGGAGGAAGACAGGAGCACCCTTGGAAGTGAGGACTAAGCTACGATTTTTTTTTAATCTTACCCAAATTCCCTATCTAAAGGGTCTGGGGAGTGATGCCCTACAAACCATAAATTCTCATCAGATGGATTTTATTTAACCCTATATATTGTGACTTACTTTCCAACCTGACTCTGTCATAACATTATGACACAAAGAAGAAAATCAAAATATTTTACCCCAAAACATTGGTTTTTTTGTACATATCTTGAAATGGCCCTGTCCTTTGTGGGGGGAAATTTGTATCTGTAAAGAATCTGTTAACATAGCTAGATATTTTTCTTCCAGGCCCTCCCAATCCTAAAGAGATTAACTAAAAGTCTAGCAGTTTTTTGTTGTTGTTGAGACACAGTCTGACTCTGTCACCCAGGCTGGAGTGCAATGACATGATCTCGGCTCACTGCAACCTCCACCTCCTGGGTTCAAGCAATTCTTCTGCCTCAGCCTCCTGAGTAGCTGGGACTACAAGCGCCTGCAACCAAGCCTGCCTAATTTTTATATTTTTAGTAGAGACGGGGTTTCGCCATATTGGCCAGGCTGGTCTCAAACTCCTGACGTTGTGATCCACACCCACCTGTGCTGGGATTACATGCGTGAGCCACCGTGCCTGGCCAAGTCTAGCACCTTTTAAAGATCTGAATAGGAAACATTTGTCATCTATTGTCTCTGAGGACAGCCACTATAAGACGTCAAAAGAACCTTGGTCTCCACCATCTTTTATCTTAACTTGAACATTTCCTTTCTATGGATCCCAGGTCTTTAGACAAACTCACTGAAATTTACCTATAGCCTGGGGGCACCCCTCTGCTCCCGCTTTGGTCCCGCCTTTCTGGACCAAACCAAGGTTTTTTGTTTTTTTTTTTTGAAATGGAGTCTCGCTCTGTCGCCCAGGCTGGAGTGCAGTGGCACAATCTAAGCTCACTGCAAGCTCCGCCTCCCGGGTTCACGCCATTCTCCTGCCTCAGCCTCCCGAGTAGCTGGGACTACAAGCACCCGCCACCTCGCCTGGCTAATTTTTTGTATTTTTTAGTAGAGACGGGGTTTCACCGTGTTAGCCAGGATGGTCTCCATCTCCTGACCTCGTGATCCGCCCGTCTCGGCCTCCCAAAGTGCTGGGATTATAGGCGTGAACCACTGCGCCCGGCCCCAGTGTATTTCTTAAATATACTTGATTGATGTCTCATGCTTTTCTAAAATGCATAAAAGCAAGCTGCACCCCCACCACCTTGGACACATGTTCTCAGGACCTCCTGAGGGCTATGGCAAGGGCCATGGTCACTCATATTTGGCTCAGAATACATCTCTTCAAATATTTTACTGAGTTTGACTCTTAGTTTACAGGAGCAATGGAAATTATTTTCTTTGATCACAGTGCCAGCTCCTGACATTGGGATGTGCCCATCTGTGCTGTTGACTATTCCCTTGGAATCAGAGAGGGAGACAGCTCCCAGTGTGGTTGGAAGTCACTCCGATCCCCAACAACACAGTGCAGCAGGCCCCGGCTGCGTGCGCATTCCGTTCAGGACAACTTTTTTGGAGCATCTATGCTGGGCCAGGCCCTGGGCTAGGCCCGTCGGATACTGAGATGAAATAGAGACAGTTCCTGCCTTTGAAGGGTGTGATTTTCTGGTGGGGAGAAAGGAAGAGGCCCATGAAAAGTTGTGTCTATGGAAGGTAAGAAGGGGCACAACCGCCATGGCAGAGGAGGGGAGTCACAGGAGGGGCATTCAGCCCGCCAGGAGGTCCCAGGACTCTCGTGGAGGATCAGTCCCCAAACTGACTGTGACAGGGAGCAATACTCAGATAACAGCAGAGGCCAGAATAAGAAAGAGTCTGTGAGTGGGCAGAATTCCCTCCAGGGTTGTGAGGGGAGCTGACTTCGGATGAGGGCATTTCATTCTTCTCTGAAAGGCAGCTGAGAACTGGTCAGCCTCACTCCCTTGCTGAGACCAATAGCAATCCCTGATGACCTCCCCGCAGGGCCAGCAGGTGCCCCATCCACACCTTGTCCCCTGTCCCTACCTGGAAGCTCCAAACAGGACCCCTCCTGCCTCTTGTTGATAGAACATTGATAAGGAAATAGGACTGAGTTATAAGCTTCTTTCCATGTCAAATATTTAAAGGCAATATAATGTTCATGTTTAAATAATATTTCATGTGTAAACAATCCCTTATTGTTAAGTAGATGGGTTCCAATTTTGAACTACTATAATCTGTGTATGTGTCCTCGATTAAATCCTTAAGAGAAATCCCTAGAAACATTATCTTAGGGTCACATGGGCTTGGCTATTCTTTAAACTGCTGAAATACATGGGAAATTGCCTTCCAGGAAGGTTATAACAATTTGACTCGTCCCCAGCAGCAACAGACTTTACAAAGTACACAGTATCTAATATTTAACTTTGATAAAGATAAGCTTCTGCCTTCTTTTTCACTTAAAATGCTGTGTCCCATCCACTTTTCAGTGTCTCTTCACACGGACAAGACAGTTGGCAAATGCTCACACTTCAGAGCCTGCAAAGCACCTTTATATACTTTTAATCCTCCTGACAACTGTGAGAGATGGAGCTTACTTTATCATCTGCGTTTGCAAATGAGGCCCTGAGAAGTTGAGTGATTTCTGTAAGGTCTCAGAGCAAATAGACACTAGTAATGAGATAAAACCCAAGGCCCCTTATCTCTGGAGCCCAGTGTTCCTTCCACATAGGTGGTTCTCCACCCAGGCTGCCCAGGAGAATGTGGAATCTCCAGAAGTTCTGACTTAACTGGCCTGGTGTGGATGTCTGTGATGGGTGAACATTCCCAGACCCTTTTGAGAACCTGACAACCCACTTCCCAGAAAAAGGGATGCCCAAAGGCACAACAAAATAATTGTCCTGAGTGGGTCTCACCGAATCAAATGAACCCTTTAAATCTGGATCTAGAGGTCAGAGCCTGAGAACGTCAGAGATGCGAAAGAGATTCAGTGCCAGAGAAATCCTCCTACTGGTTTTGAAGATGGATGGCACCCTGTGTCAACAACCCGAGAGTGGCCTTGAGGAGCTGAAAGCACCCCAGACTGACAAACAGCAAGAAGAATATGGGGACCTCAGTCCTACAACCACAGGAACTGAATTCTACCAACAACCAGTGAGCTCGGAAAGAGGACTTGGAGCCCCAGATGAGAAGCAACGCTGGCTACCCCTGATCTCAGCCCTGTGAGATCCTCAACAGACAATCCAGCCATGCAGTGCCCAAACTTCTGACCTATAGAAACCCTGAGATAGTAAATGGACATTGTTCTAAATCACCAAGTCTGTGGTGCTTTGTTACACAGCCATAGGAAGTGAATCGACCTGATGTATCTGAGCACATACTAGGTCATCATTAAGATGACTCCTTGAAGGGAAAAATTATTTTTCAAAATGTTTCTGCCCTACCTTCCATGAGCATCTGGTGATGGATGAACACACACACATAAAGATAGACTGTGTTTAGGTGGGCATGGTGGTGCATGCCTGTGGTCCCAGCTACTGAGGAGGCTGAAAGAGGAGGGTCACTAGGACCCAGGAGTTCAAGGCTGCAATGAAGCTGTGATTGAACCATTGCACTCAAACTTGGGCAACAGAGCAAGACACCAGCTCTAAAAAAAAAAAAAAAAACCAACCTGCTGAATAAGATTAGAACTTGCTCTGCTTCTACAAGACCACTGTCACATGACCACTGACAAACAAGAAGACTGTGAGCTAGTCTCTGCAGGAAGCAGAGGCCTGGGCAGCTCTGGGTGTAAGGATGGGAGTGCTCTGGGGGCAGAAGAGACAGGCCTGAGGCAGAGACAACTCAGGGCATTTTCAGAAAACGGCCAAAGCAACCGTTCCAGCTTGCCCAGGTAGATGGCAAGTCAATGGGAAATAATTCCAGAAAGGTAGGGAAAGGTGGAATTCTGGAGAGCATTGAACCTGAGATTGGGAGTCTGGACATCTTTCCATGTGCATCAGGAAGTCATGGAAAATTCACAGACTGGAGTGGCTTTGGCAAAGGTGGGATTTAGGAAGACTGATCAGGGCACGGGATAGAACCATGGATGAATAGCCTTCTGGTTGGTTTGTCTCTGTGGTTTTCTGTGCTGAGGAGGTGGGAATGTGCTGGGTGAGTGAGCTGTGCATTTGTGTCCCTGCTCCACCTCATTTCCCACTGTCGTGGATTTGTTGGCTCATCTGTAGTGTGCTCCCTGAAGAAACACTCCATTCACTCAGCTTGTTTCTAACCCAAAATACTCTGCAGGGCCCATCTTCTTGTCCTTGCCTAGGGATGCCTTCCACCTTAGCACTAGTGGGCTAAATGATGACTGCCTTGCTGTCCCAGCACCACCAATCAAAGGGAACACATCACCACTGGGGCCAGTACAGCCCAAGTGACAAACTCTATTCCCTTCTTTCTCTCCATCCCATGGACCCTTGATTTGTTAAGTGGGAAGACACTTTCTCATGGTTCAACATCACTTAGTCTGCTCAATTGCTTCTGTAGGCTGACTCAGCCAGAGACCCTTGATATCTGGGCAAAAGTGCATATAACTTTTAAAAAGATTACTACTGCTTTTAATATTCCATCTGTCTTGAGTCAGACCACCACCAAGGGCAGATCAGAGTTAATATTATAAATAAAAGTCCTGCCATCAACCTGTAAGATTTATTACTGGCATCCGTCCACTCCAGAGCTATGAGAACCGGTGGAATTGGATCTAAGGTTTTGAGTTGGCTCTTCTGCATGGAAATTTGATGCAAACACTCTAATTTATTGGCCCTAAAGGGCTTTGGCAAGTCATTTTGGCAAGTCACCCACTGAACACAGAGTGAAATTTGCAGACGTTTCCCCTCTGCTGGAACAGTGGTGTTCTCGGCATGTACAGGGAAGTTCTGCCCCCTTCCAGCCAGGTGAGCTAGGGGATTTTGCCTACCCTTTCTGAACCTCAGTTTTCTCATCCATAAGATGGGAATAAAAACATGGTCCTGGATATATGTCTCATGCTAGGCACCGAGGCAGGGTACTCTCTACCCTGAATGCCTTGCTATTGACCCATCACCAGCAAGGCATGCATTCATTGCACAGAAACTTAGGCATATGCCTACCAACAAGCCCGATGTTGTGTGAGGCCTGACCCGTGTGAGGATGCACTTCCATCTGTGTGAATGGGTTCAGGAGACCCGCCCTCACTCTCAGGACTGAGGGCATTGGTGCGCCCATGTGGCTGAATATTGGAATCAGCTGGAGAGATTCTATAAATTACCAGTCCCATTCCACCCCTGAGATTCTGATTTCATTGCAGCCTGGTCGTTGGGATTTTTAAAACTCTCCCTAGGAATTCCAACGTGCAGCTAAGTTTGCAACTGCACGGAGCCAGGTCAGTGGTGCGGTCAGCATGGTGATAATTGGGCTCATGAACCCATGGCCTCAGCTTCATCAGGAGACCTGCTATAAGTATTGGCCCAACAGGAGGGAAAGGAGCTGAGTCAGATGATCCCACTGAGGGGCACGTGCAAATGAAAAAAACAGGAACCCAGCCGTGAAACTGGGCCTGAGTGTTGGAGATGCCACCATAGAGACCCTGGTCTTAGCAATCCAGACTTTTCCCCAGTAGAAGGGAGAGGCAAAGATTATCCTGGCAGGGACTGTGTAGGGCCTTTCAAGGTTGACCGTCCATCTCAGCCTGCTCTGTTTCCCTCCTTCCCTGCAGAACAGCCTTTTACCTGAATGCTCCAGGCTTTTGGTTAACAACCCCTGGTCTTTTATACCCATTCACACTCAAAATCAGGAGGAATTCCTTGAAGTGGTTAAAATGCAAAAGTGATATTTAGAAGCCCTGTAAATGACACAACAATCCAACAAAAAATTCCCAACACTTTAAGTAGGTGCTTTTCAGGCAGAGCCTTTAAATTGGCACTGTCCCAGAAGCTTCTGGAATCGTGTGTGTGTGTGCGTGTGTGTATGTGTGTGTGCGTGCATGTGTGTGTAGAGGAACAGATGAAGCAGCAACCATAAGGTAGCCTACTTCAGGTCTGGCACCTGTTTTCACTGCTGTCACGCCCTCTTCACTGAGATCCTGACTTAAATATGTACACATATGAATGCTGATTTCTTAGCATGAATTTTAACTCAGCTGCTGCTCGAGCATCAATGATTCCCGATTCCCAATTCTCATCAGAGTGAATGGCCCCTTCCTGGTCTCTACAGTCAGTCCTCCGAAGCTGCTCAGCTGCACCCCTGGGAGATGAGGGGCCAACTCTGACTCCCAAGGAGGCGACCCCTGTCTCCCTTCCAGGGCCGGAGAAGCAACATCACACGCACACTGCCTTTGGAACATGTGATTAAGCTTTTGGCTGCCAGTAGCCTGACAGCTTCCAGCAGCTTTGTCTGCCACTGTGTCCGCTTCTCTGTGCCAAAGTTGCTGAAACAAAGGGACTGCAGATGTTTCTGTGAAGTCCTTCCGATTCTCCAGGACAGAGGAAAGCACTACGTTGGTGGGGGTGGGGGGGGGCAGGGGGGTGATGGACTGTGGGAAACCTGCACGATGGGCATGAAACAATAAAAATGAAGCTGATTTTCTTCATAGCATTTGCTGCCATGGAGATACATTTGTTTTTGTGTCCCTCTCACTGGACTGTAAACTCTTTGAAAGCAAGGATTTGGCTTATTGCTGTATTCCAAGAGCCTGACACAGTGCCTGGCACATGGTAGACACTCAATAGATGTTTGAGATATGAAGGGAGAGAGGCAGAAAAGGAGGCAGGGAGGGAAGGAGCAGAAAGGACGTAGGGAGGGAGGGAAGGAGGGAGGGAGGGAGGGAGAGAGGGAGGAAGGAAGGAAGGAAGGAAGGAAGGAAGGAAGGAAGGAAGGAAGGAAGGAAGGAAGGCAGGCAGACTGTGGAATTGGATAGACTTGGCTTTAAATCCTTTCTGTAGCAATTCTAACTGTGTGAAAATACATAAGTGAGTCATTTCTTTTCTTTGACTCTCTTTCTTCATCATAGTACCAATTAACAGGGCTGGGGTAAAGAGAGTGATATATGTAAGGTTGCTAGCACTATTGGCAATCAAAACATGAGAGCTACTTATTTACATTATGAGTATTATTACTACTGATATTATTAGTTCTGGACATTACTAATGATGTGAGCACTGGCCTTTCATGAGAGCTTACTGGATAAGGAACATTTACCATCTTGTCTCTGCTCATTGTGCTAAGGTTCCTTCTTTATCCAACAACACTTTCTTCTGTTTTCCCAGTTTAGTGAAAGGATTAATCTTTTCACTCTTCCCATTTTGTTTCCCCTAATACGAGTCCCATCCTTCCTCATGAGATGGGTATCTATCTCAGCAATTGAGCCTGCCCCACCCACATATTTGACCCTGATCCAAGACCCTCATTTCTGGGAATGAACCTCAGATCAGCCATGATAGAGGATAGCCTGGTTTTATCCTTTTTGCTTCTGACCAGGATTCAATAACTCTCATAAAATTTTCCCCAGCCTGTTCAGTGGAATTGTCAAAGCATAATTTTCAAAAAGTGAAAACATGATTCTTATATAAGCCTATAGGGAGTGCGTATAAAGATCTGTTTACTTCACAAAAGAAAGAACCAGAGGATGGTAAAGCTGTTTGAAAAGAGAACTGGAAGGAGAAAGATTTGGATAGACCATCAGAAACAGCATGCTGACATAAGTTTGCTAATTTGGAAACCTCACTCATTAATGTCCTGTAGAGCAATAAAATCTTTTTACAGGACAAAAATCATTTGCATCTCTACCAGACAAAAATTAACATGTAACTTGGCAGAGTCTGGGCCCTAATCAATAGTAAATAGTAAGTCAAACAAAAGTACATTCCCTTAGAGAGTTAAAAAAAGCTTTGGTGGTCTGTTAGGCAACCTTCCAGTATGGCATTAGAAAGACGTACAGTCATCCTATTTTTACTTCCAAGTTTGGGATACATTTTTTTGAGATAGAATTTTGCCCTTATTGGTCAGGCTGGAATGCAGTGGCATGATCTCAGCTCATTGCAACCTCCATCTCCCTAGTCCAAGCAATTCTCCTGCCTCAGCCTTCCCAGCAGCTGGGATTACAGGTGCATGCCACCACACCTGGCTAATTTTTGTATTTTTCAGTAGACACAGGATTTTGCCATGTTGGCCAGGCTGGTCTCAAACTCCTGACCTCAAGTGATCTGCCCACCTTGGCCTCTCAAAGTGTTGGGATTACAGGCATGAGCCACCATGCCTGGCCAAGTTTGGGATACATTTTTAAAATAAAATTGGTCCCCCTCAGCCTGGTGGATGTCCCTGCTGTATGTAAAAATATTATTATGTTCTATATGCCTTATGCCGTCAATTCTCAATGGCCAGAAGAGGGCATCTGCCCAGATCAGCTCAGGTATCTATCCCTGGTCCCATCGCCTGTGCCCTGGGTAGCATATCAGGTACACAGGGCTGTTTCTTCTCTGCTATTGGTAGAGCAGCTTTTCCAAGAAAGGGATAGGCTGGAATGGAAGAAAAGAGTCCAAAGAGGAAGGAACCATAACAGAAAGAGAATTGCTTTCCTTTCAGTTGTGGGAACGCCAGTTTAATGCCTCTTTTCCACATTTGCCCAGCAGAGGAAATATTTGAGCTGAATGACAGAAAACCTAGGGTAGCCTTTTTGGTGCCTCCTGACAATCTCAGAAGCAGGCTGGCATCCCACCCAGATACGGCAGAGCAAGTGAGCCCACCTAGGTGGGAATCCCTACCCTCCTAATCCTGCAGGTTCACCTGCACAATCTTGTGTAGACCTTATACTTAAACCATCATTTAGACAGTTATATGAAATGGGGTATTTTCTGGAGAAACGGACAATGAATGGGTTTTTTTTGGTTTTTTTTTTTTTTTTTTTTGGCAGAGTCTCACACTGTCGCCCAGGCTGCAGTGCAGTGGCGCAATCTCAGCTCACTGCAACCTCTGCCTCCTGGGTTCAAGTGATTCTCCTGTCTCAGCCTCCCAAGTAGCTGGGATCACAGGCATGCACCACCACACCCGGCTAATTTTTATATTTTTAGTAGAGACAGGGTTTCACCATGTTGGCCAGGTTGGTCTCAAACCTCTGACCTCCAGGTAATCTGCCCGCCGTGGCCTCCCAAAGTGCTGGGATTACAGGCATGAGCCACTGTGCCCGGCCAGGGATTTCTAAGTCCACTTGGCTCTCTCCCCTTTGGGCCTCAATGGGCAGCATTTTATCTGTAGCCTTTTTATCTTATAATAGTTTAACCAATGGATCTATTTTGAGTAAGGACATGTACAAATCCTTTTGTGATTCCAGGAGGAGATGAGAAGTACAAAGTGCAATTATAAAATTATCATTGTCACCATTATCTCCAATCAGCACATCATTTACAGTGACAGTTCTAAGAGCTTTATATGGGAAAAGTGTAATCTATTGCAAATAGAGGGCCATCATTACTGCCCTTAGGCTCCCTTTAGGATTAGGGATGCAGGTTTTCATTTAGACCCTGTGGTCTCCTGGAGAGGGCAGGGAGCACCATCTCCATTCGTTGAAAGAAAGAAATGTAAACATTATGAGATGAGACTAGGGCGATGACTCCCTGTTCTTGAGACAACCAGTCGATTCAGTGTCAAAGAAAAATGCAATAAGCTTTGATGCCTTGCTCTTAACCCACAAAATCGGTAGAGCCACAGAAAGAACACCGAGCAAAATGAAGAAACAGTTTAGTTCCTGTAAGGATCCTTTCATACCTACGCATTGCTTAATCCAGATGCCTGATTTTTCAAAGAATCTCTTGACATATCTGATTTGAAAGCACACAAACTAGGTGACTACTTCACACCTCATCTCTTGGCTCTAGGACCATATTGGGATCAGGCTTCTGGATCAGGTTCTTTGCAGATCAGAAATGGCATAGGTGAGTGTGCCGGGGGTCAGACTAACCTAAGCACACAGCCAGATTCTGCCTTTTTTTTTAAAGCTGTGTGGGAAAATCTCTTTTCTACTGACATGATTTGGCTCTGTTTCCCCACCCAAATCTCATCTTGAATTGTAATCCCCAGTGTTGGAGGTGTAGCCTGATGGGAGGTGATCAGATCATGGGGGTGGTTTCTAATGGTTTAGCACCATCTCCCTAGTGCTGTCTCATGATAGAGTGCTCATGAGATCTGGTTGTTTAAAAGTCTGTAACACCCCCACTTTAGCTCTCTTCGTCTTTCTCCAGCCATGTAAGACATGCCTCCTTCCCCTTCACCTTCTGCCATGATTGTCAATTTCCTGAGGCCTCCCAAGCCATGCTTCCTATATGGCCTGTGGAACTGTGAGTCAATTAAACCTCTTTTTTTTTTTTCTTTTTGAGATGGAGTCTCTCTCTGTCACTCAGGCTTGAGTGCAGTGTATTGGCTCACTGCAACCTCTATCTCTCGGGTTCAAGCAATTCTCCTGCCTCAGCCTCCTGAGTAGCTAGGACTACAGGTGCGCGCCACCACACCCAACTAGTGTGTGTGTGTGTGTGTGTGTGTGTCTATTTTAGTAGAGACGGGGTTTCGCCATGTTTGCCAGGCTGGTCTCTAACTCCCGACCTCGTGGTTCGCCTGCCTCAGCCTCCTAAAGTGCTGGGATTAGAGGCATGAGCCACCATGCCCGGCCCACCTCTTTTCTTTATAAGTTACCTGGTCTCAGGCAGTTCTTTATAGCAATGCGAGAACAGACTAATACAACTACTTTGAGTTTCACCTTTCCTTCTTTGGAAAAATATCTCCATTGAAGTGTTATGGTGAAGATTCAATGAAATTAAATGATAAAATATATGTAAAGGGCTTAGCAATAATCCAATGGATGATAAGCAGTCACGAAGTGGTAACTATCAGTATAGTCAGCCTCTAAGAAGAGAGCACATGCTTATTTTCAAGAAGAATTATGCAGAAAGGGCCACTTTCAGTCTACCATCCCTCCAAATTCCTTGAAGGAAGGATGATATGAGCGGTAAGGGAAGCAAAGAGAGTGGGCATGAAATACTACAGGTCCTGCTAGTAATGAAGTCCCTCTGTGTGTGCCTATATCAATAATTTAAACTTACACATTCATGAGATGCACTGTGTTTATTAGGATGTACATGTGCCTCCCTAAGAAGCTGAGAGTTCCTGAGAGACAGAGACGGTGTCTTATTCATCTTCTCTCCACAGGTCCTGGCTTACTACCTGGCATTTATTGGGTAATGAATGTCTGTTGAATGCATGGGCAAAGAAAGGTAGGAAAGGTATGAAGGAGAAGATGGAGGTCCCAACCAGTAGAAATCTCAGCCATTCTGCCTGGACTCCATGTCATCTCCCTGCTATTAGGCCCATCAGAATGTAAGCACAAATGCCTAGAGAATGACAAGCTTCTTTGGGACTCTGCTGACCAGACATGACATAAGGCTGGACAGCTCCTGGGGAACCTCCAAGAGCTGGCTCCAGGCAAAGTGACTAATCCTAGGAGCTGCTGGCTTGGCTGTCTCTCTCCCTTCCTTATTTCCAAGATTGGTCAGCTCCTGCTCTGAAATAGCAATTGATTTTCAGACATGAGTTGATAGAGCCATGATTTTCTAATACTGTTCCAAAGGGGCTAAAGTACCTCCGAGGAGCAGTGCAGGCTAGGATCAAACTCTCCCTACCTTCCACTCCACTCCCTACCTTGCCCCTTCACCTTTGCCCACTTTCTATGTCCTCAGGCACAGCAGCTTCTACATTATCGATGACAAATTCTGGTCATCCACCTATGGTTGCATTAGGAAAAGAGTGCTGCTACTTTCATTTTCTTTTCTAACCACTGCCCTAGAAGAATAACACCCCACATTCTCTGGTAGACTGAAGCCCGTAGCTGCAATGATGCTCAGAAAACCAGGCTTCTATTCATTGGCCACTTGCTGCACTTTCTGTCCCTCGATCCTTGCAAGGTACTTTTGAGATAGGCAGAAAAATCCCCATTTACAAGTGAGAAAACCAAGGCAGAAGAGATTCAGTTTATTTCGGGCTCAAATGTACTTCCAATAGCTTATAGCCTCTATATCTAGTGTTTGAACCCAGGTCTGAAACAAATAGGAATGAGAAGCAGGGGAAAAGAGGAACAGAAATTCTTTTCTATGAAACAATTGTTTATGCAGCCAGCATTTGTTAAAATCCAGTTTGTGCCTACGGACACAATCTTTGAATTTGCTTTGTTTCCTGATGAATAGCTTGGAAGCTATTCAAATAACTTGGAAGCTTCCTTTAAAAGGAACATCAGGAGGTGATTTTTGACTAACCATAGGTGTACTTTCTGAGCCGAATAGATTTGCAAATAAGAAAATGAGAGGACGTGAGCTTGAGGAAAATGATAGGCATTCCAACCTCACCTGCTTGCTGACGACCTCCACATGATTTCAACAATGATTTCAAATATTTCACTTTAAGTCAGTATGACTTAAATATGAAATTGGCTCTCCCTAAAGCTCCCCTAAGGCCTAAACAGTCATCATTACCATAGCTGTGACAGGGAGACTGTTGAATTTATAATCTATTGGCCATTCACAGCATAGTGTATAAACCTAGCTCATGATTTCTTTGCAATAGAAGTGCACTTTTTCATCATATTCCCTTCACAACTTACTCACCAGATCAGACTTTGAGCTCTCCTCCTGGCTTAGCCTGGATCATTTGAAATGGTCATCTGTTGGCCAGGTACGGTGACTTACGCCTGTAATCCCAGCACTTTGGGAGGCTGAGGCAGGCGGATCATGAGGTCAGGAGATCTAGACCATCCTGGCTAACATGGTGAAATTCCGTCTCTACTAAAAATACAAAAAACTAGCCAGGCGTGGTGGCGGGCGCCTGTAGTCCCAGCTACTCAGGAGGCTGAGGCAGGAGAATGTCGTGAACCTGGGAGGCAGAGCTTGCAGTGAGCCGAGATCGCGCCACTGCACTCCAGCCTGGGCAACAGAGCAAGACTCAGTCTCAAACAGAAAAAAAAAAAAGAAAGAAAGAAAGAAAAAGAAACAGTCATCTATCCTTTGGCCCCAATACCTCACCTAAAGTCTATGAACAATAAGATGATTTTCTTGAGTGGGACTTTTTTGTTTAATATAATAAGACATTAGATATTTCCCCTGATACAGGGCTCAATCTTTTTCTTTTTAAAGCAATATTTCTCAAAGTACACTTTTTTTCAAAGTACATTTCACAGAACTTAAGTTTCATTAAGTACTTCACTAACAGAAGAATCTGTGATCTAATAAATTTGGAAAATACTGAGAATTAGAGCCCTGTCTTAGATATGTACTGTAGCCACTCAGCTCATTACAGATGATGTAAACATGGCAATGTTCACCCAGCTTTTGAATGATGTCTATTAACGTCACCCAGATGAGTATTCCATGGAATGTACATTGGGAAAACCTACTATTCAAAAAAACTCTGGAGCATGAAAATTATTAATAATAAACCCATTCATAAAATCACACCAAATATCTGAAATCATGCCAAAAATCTGCTAGAAATGGGTTGAATTGCCCACTTCAGAGAGGAGGTGATTCTTTTGTAATAACGAGTATTGTTAAGTGAATATTTCTTATCTCATTGAATCCCAAGGACTACCTCACAAGGTAAGTATAGCTCTTTTCATTACACATGACAAACAAGGCTCAGAGAGGTTAAGTATCTTGCTCAAGGTCACAAAACTGCAGAGCAACAAAACTAGAATTTTGAATCTAAGCTCAAAGAGTCACCAAACCGAATTTGGGTCCACTCACCCAGCACATCAAAGTCAAGCACTGATATTGGCATTGGTGACACAGAAGTTGAGGCATTTATTGCAGGCAGCAAGCAAGGAGTATCAGGCAGCTAATGCTTAAGACCTAATCTCCCTGATGGCTTACGTGTAAGGGTTTTTTAAAGGTGGGAAGGCAGAGGTTGCAGGCAAGGTCATATAATACATGGAGGCTACATATTGGTTTGGCCAAAAAAGGCAAAACATCTCAAAGTGAGGGCCCACAGGATAAGTGACCATTTGATGAATTCAAAGATTTTCTGATTTGAGATGAGGTGTGCTGGCTCACACCTGTAATCTCAGCACTTTGGGAGGCTGAGGCAGGTGGATAAGTTGAGGCCAGGAGTTTGAGACCAGCCAGACCAACATGGCAAAACACCATCTCTACTAAAAATACAAAAATTAGCTGGGCATGGTGGTGCACAGCTGTAATCCCAGCTACTCAGGAGGCTGAAGCGTAAGAATCGCTTGAACCTAGGAAGCAGAGGGTGCAATGAGCTGAGATCGTGCCACTGCACTCCAGCCTGGGCAGCAGTGAGACTCTTTCTCAAACAAACAAACAAACAAAAACTCAAAGATTTTCTGATTTGTGATTGGTTAAGCTTTGGCTACAAACTTGGGGTCAGCAGAAAGGAATGTTCTGCTCTGGCCTGTGACCGTGACTTCCTCCAGGTCCCTCAGGAAGAAATTTACAACAAAGAAGAGTTGTCAGAGTTCAGTCCTCAGTTCCTCCTTATCTGAGATCTACAGGTCAACAGGTGGTATTTTCCATTTAGCGGGTCTGGGTTTCTACAAAACAACTCAGGGACACATATTAAGATGTTATCTCTAGTTTCTATAGGGAAACAAACATTTTGTGGCTCTAATTTTCTTGGCTATTGTTTTAAGGTATTAATACCTTCTTACTTATCAGGGTGCTCATCTACTTCTTGAGGCTAGCCAGGTGGCTGGAATTTTCCTTGAAGGGACTCAAGAGTTTCCTTTATTTTTCATGCCTTAAACAGGTCTGTTCTCCCTCTTCAAAGCTCAGGCTCTTAAGGACTATGCTATTGTTGGATTTTTCATATTAGAGAAGACCTTCCCTCCTCCTCAAGAACATCCCTCCTTCAGACAGCCTGGCTGGGTCTTCATCCTGGGAGAGCTCATGAAACACAAACCAGATCTTGGCCCTCACATGTGTCTAGGCAGAGCTGAGCCTGGGCAGCACCAACCGTACCCCCGGTTTTACATCCCCCAAGCAATCCAGAGTCAAGATCCATGCTCAGCTCCTTCCCATCAAAGTGCTAGTGATGAAGGATGGGGATCAAGTCAGCAAACTCCAGAAACGGTCTCACACTAGGAGTCAAGCCTTGAGATCCCATCACACACCAGACTCATTCCCCGATTAGAGCTGCTGAATTCTTTTACTCTCACTGCACTCATACTAAAGTTTCTTTCCTCCAGCCTCCTAACCCCAGAGGAGGCTGAGCCATGATACCCATTGTCAAGTAATAAATATTTAAGGAACCCCTGTGATATGTCAAGCACCATCATAGGTTCTGGGACAAGTGAATGTGACTGGGAAAGTCCCTCCCCTCTCAGAGGTTCTTTTCAAGTTGGAGGACAGAAAATACAGAAATATAGAGCCTAACATAACAAGAGGGGGTAATAAACACTTTGAAGAAAAATAAAGTGGAATAAGAGGGTGGGGTTGCCATAGGGTTCTCCGGGCAGTCTTCTATGGGAAGCCCACTTGTTTGTGCAGAGAGATCTGAATAAAGTGAGGGAGCAGCAAACAAAAGACGTCTGAAAGGAAGGCTATGGGCCCTCCATAAGTGCGCTCTGGTCTGCACACAGGGCAATGGGCATGTAATTTCCTATGATTAAGACCCAGAGTATGTATGATATTACTGCAATAGACCCTGAGGCTGACTTAGCATGTTTCACAGCATCTGAGTTGCTCTGCCGGAGGAAAGTACATGTGATGGGCATTCATTTACTTCCCCCAGCAGACAGAGTCTCTGCCTTTGTCCTTCCTACAAGATTCCCTAGGAAGCCAGGGCGCAGTGGCTCACACCTGTAATCCCAGCAATTTGGGAGGCCGAGGCGGGTGGATCACAAGGTCAGGAGTTCAAGACCAGCTTGGCCAACATGGTGAAACCCTGTCTCTACTAAAAATACACAAATTAGCTGGGCATGGTGACACGTGCCTGTAATCCCAGCTACTCAGGAGGCTGAGGCAGGAGAATTACTTGAACAGGGACCTGGGAGGTGGAGGTCGCAGTGAGCCAAGATCACACCACTGTATTCCAGCTTGGGCTACAGAGCGGGACTCTGTCTCATAAATAAATGAATGAATGAATGAATGAATGAATGATTCCCTAGGAAGCTGACTCCCACTGAATGTGCCACTCAGGAATCCCTGCTCTCTAGATTACGGGTGAGTTTGGTCAATGTAAGGCCCCAGCAGAAATGTTGAAAGTAAGAGCAAATATGTAGTTAGCCATTCTTTTTTTTCTTTTTTTCTGAGACAGTCTCGCTCTGTCACCCAGGCTGGAGTGCAGTGGTGCGATCTTGGCTCACTGCAAGCTCCACCTCCCAGGTTTACGCCATTCTCCTGCCTCAGCCTCCCGAGTAGCTGGGACTACAGGCACCCACCACCACACCCAGAGATTTCTTTGTATTTTTAGTGGAGACAGGGTTTCACCGCGTTAGCCAGGATGGTCTCAATCTCCTGACCTCGTGATCCACCTGCCTCAGCCTCCCAAAGTACTGGGATTACAGGCGTGAGCCACCGCACCTGGCCTAGTTAACCAGTCTTTAAAACAACAATGGGTGCATCCTTCTCTGGCCTCAGCTCCTGTGGGGAAGCTCTGGTGCCAGTCCCTGGGTGCTTCACCATTTTTAGTTAGTTCCTTAACCTTGTAAACAGAACGTTCATTGAACTCTTCCTAGTTAACCCTTTGAGAGTGAAACCATTTCCTGCCAGGACCCTGACAGATAGAAAGAACTCACAGCCAACTGCTGGGTGTGCGGCAGACCTAGTGCATGGCTCCACACTGCCATCTTGGGGGCTGGCACAGGCTGGCACCAAGTCTGGGGAAGGGAGCTGGGGCTGGAGATGTGGAGGCGAGGACCATGCATAGTTGCTCCTGATCAGCTTTTTATTTGATTGAGAGTGAGGCAGGGAAGATTAGAGGGAAACTCGCAGTGGAATTTAGGGCTGAGGCTGCTGTTCTTTTGCTCCTGTAACTTCCTACGTTGTCAGCATCCACATCCTTCTCCGTGGGGTTGGTCTCAGAGCCAGGTTACCTCGTCTTAGGTCCAGTGGCACCCTGACTGGCCTGGTGTCCTCGAACAAGTTACCTAACCTCTCTGTACCTCAGTCCCTCAGCTGTAAAATTTTAAAAAAAGAGTAAGAATAGCTACTCTATAGCATTGATTTGAAGATTGAATGAGTTAGTATGCACACAACATTTAGAAGCAGTGCCTGATACGTAAAAGGCTCTCAACAAACACTATCCTTTACTAACATCCTGTGTGTCTGTATCTGAGTTGGGGGGCGTGGGGGGACAGAAAGAAATGGGAGAAGGGAAACAGATGGGCAAATGATCTCTAAATTCTCTCTGGCACTAACACAATTCTTTATTATGTGTTTTGTCTGGCTCTTTATGTTGATAGCTGTTCCAGAGGCAATCAATACCTATTAGTTGGCTTTATTCTTATTTTTCTGTCTGATCTTACAGGGGAGCAAACTGAGGCAAAGCATGAACTTGCTTCTCAGGAAATTAACCATTATGTTGGCAATCACTGTGGCTATTTGAATGGCAGCATCTGGACAAATGTAGTCACCTGAAGTACAGAAGAGAGATTTCTCCTGGTTAAAACGAAGCTCTCTTTATTTGCTTCTGCTAATTAAAAAATCAGAGCTAAAGATACTTAAACACTACAGTTAAAATGCCATGGCTGTCTATTGGCTTAATGAATTCTCTTATGAAATCAACTCTAAAATGTCATCCATCGTAAATCATGAAACACAATTTTTCTTATTCTCTTTTGAGCTTTACAGTTCGTCTTAAAGATCAGTGTTTACATTCTCTTCTGCAAGGTGTACAATAACCTTTGGCCAGAAGAAATAAAAGTCTGGCTTTCTGACTTACAGGTGTGTTCCCTTTAACAGAAAAGGAAAATATGTCCTCTTTAAAATTGATGATCATTGGTCACCTCAACTTTATTGAAGTTCACTTCTGACCTCTTTAGATGTAGTTCTCTACATAAAACTGCCTACCAGAATTCTCCATCTGAATGCCTCCTCCACAAACAATATTTTCAGAACTAAAATCATCATCTTTCCTTCCAAATGTGTTCTCCCTATGTCCCCAGGGCTCTCCATGTGTAGAGCTGAGACCATTTGCCACTCGGTTTCCTCATCCAATTAATTACAAGTCCCAACAATTTTCTTTCTTTTTTTTTTAGACAGAGTCTTGCTTTGTCACCAGGCTGGAGTGCGGTGGTGCGATCTCAGCTCACTATAACCTCTGCTGCCTGGGTTCAAGCTATTCTCCTGCCTCAGCTTCCCAAGTAGCTGGGACTACAAGCGCGTGCCACCACGCCCAGTTAATTTTTGTATTTTTAGTAGAGACAGAGTTTCACCGTATTGGCCAGGATGATCTCAATCTCCTGACCTTGTGATCCGCCCACCTTGGCCTCCCAAAGTGCTGGGATTACAGGCATGAGCCACCATACCTGGCCCAATTTTGCCTTTTTAACATCCCTCAGCTCTTCAAATCCGTTTTCTCTTCTCTAACACCTCCTCCATTCCCCAGCTCATAGTGAACTCTTAAATAGATTACTACAATCACCTCCCAAATGGTCTTCCTGGCTCCATCAGCCTTGTGACCTTCAAGTTCATTCTCCACATGGATGCCAGAGTAACTTTCTAAAATGAAAATCTGACCATGTTCCTCTCTTGCCTAAATCCATCGATGGCTGCTGTTAGGAGCAAGTCTAAACTCCCAATCTGGAACATCAGGTCTTTGTGCTCTGGTCACTGCTTCTCTACCTCACCTGCAACCAGCACCACTCCCACATTCATATTCTGCTCACTGTGGATCGACATGAACAGAATGTGGGTGTTTCAGTCCCCAAGACGACACGGGGCATTTTCAATCATCTGCTGCTGTGTAATAACCACCCTGCAAACTGACCACATGATTTAATTTTGCCAGGGTTCCTTCCTTGGGCTGTGTTCAGTGAAAGGGTTTACTGAGCTGGCAGGTCCAAGATGGCCTCACTCACAGGACTGGCTGTTGATGGGAGCCTTGATGCTTTGGGGCTGACCCCTTATCCTCCAGTAGGTTGGAGCTGCTTACGGTGGTTTCAGGCAGCATTTGAAGACAGTAAAAGCAGAAGCTCCAAGGCTTCTTACGTTCTAGCCTTGAAAGTCACATTAACTTTGCTTCCTTCATGATTTTTGGCAAATCAAGTTGCAAGACCTGCCCAGGTTAGGGTAAAGAGGCTCCTTCTCTTGATGAAAGGAGTAGTGAAGTCACATTGCATGTCCTTGCAAAGGGACATGCAGATCATAGTAGGAAGAATATGTGTCTGTATTTTGCGATCTGTACCGTGGGCGTAAACTAAATGTTTCCAAAAGGAATGGGGCAAAACCAAAAGGACTTTGACCACTCCTTTGGCCCTGAGTAAATCCAGGAAGCCTAAGAATATGACTATCCTGAGGTAGAGAGTCACATGCGGATAAGAGGGACCTGGGCTCTCCACTTACAAGAAGAGAGCATGGTTATATTTATAATCACCATTCCCAACAGGCTGTGAGTACAGGCAGCTACCAGGAGGACAAAGGAAATAACCAGGACAACCATCCACTCTCTAAATCTGTTAATTCAATCACACGGAACACTTCTATTTAAAATTCCTGAGGGTTAAGATATAAGAATGCTTATCAAAGTAAACGCTGTTCACTTTTTTTTGTTTGTTTGTTTGAGACAGGGTCTCGCTCTAGTTGCCCAAGCTGGAGTGCAGTGGTACAATCTCAGCTCACTGCAAGCTCTGCCTCCTGGGTTCAAGAGATTCTCCCACCTCAGCCTCCTGAGTAGCTGGGATTACAGGTGTGTGCCACCATGCCTGGCTAATTTTTGTATTTATGGTAGAGATTGGGTTTCACCATGTTGGCCAGGTTGATCTCGAACTCCTGACCTCAGATGATCAGCCTGCCTCGGCCTCCCAAAGTTCTGGGACTACAGGAGCAAGCCACCATCCCTGGCGTTGCTGTTCATATTTCTAGAGTGTCGGGCCTAGATCTCTATCCATCAGAAACAATAATATCAATAACAACAACAGCAACATGATGATGGGGCAATTTCTTTTTTTTTTTTTTTTTTTTGAGACGGAGTCTTGCTCTGTCGCCCAGGCTGGAGTGCACTGGCGCCATCTCGGCTCACTGCAAGCTCCGCCTCCCAGGTTCACACCATTCTCCTGCCTCAGCCTCCCAAGTATCTGGGACTACAAGCACCCACCACCATGCCCAGCTAATTTTTTGTAGTTTTTAGTAGAGATGAGGTTTCACCATGTTAGCCAGGATGGTCTCGATCTCCTGACCTTGTGATCCACCCACCTCGGCCTCCCAAAGTGCTGGGATTACAGGCGTTAGCCACCGTGCCTGGCCAATGATGGGGCAATTTCTGAATAGCACCATGTATTTTATCGATACATGTCCATTGCAGAAAATCCAGGTGACTCCAAAGAAGAAAATAAATGTCTTCCACAATCCTGTAGCCCAGAGCTAACTAACTACTATGAAGAACCCAGCGTGGTTTTAACTAATGAACCAAAAGATGCTCATCAAAGGCTCTCAGCTTTCCTGAGTTCCAACAGGAAACATCCAGCATCTCTGGTCTCTCCAAGGCTGCAGTTGTCTTTGCCCACAGTGTCTGATTTATGTCAGGGAAAGAATCGACCTGGGAGCCAAGGCCAGGACTCAGGACGACCAAGACGTACTGGACAAGGAGTGAACAAACCCATCCAAGGACACTCAAGGACAAATCAAACACATGAATGCAGGGGAAACCTGCTCATGGTCTGTTTTGCTGCTCAGCGTGGCTGGGAGGCACAGTGGAAGATCATGCAGCCCACCCATGGGACTCTGCCGGAGCCTGAGCGCTCTCTGGTGCCCACAGGCTAGGGGTAGGACAGTTGGGATGGATCCATGCCTTCCAGCTAGACTGTGGGTCCCCTCAGTCTTGGGCATGGTGACAGCCCAGCATCAGACAGAGGTCAACTAGAAAAGTTAATAAATGCTGTCAGATTTGTAGACCCCAGGAAAATGTAAACTGCCAATCATGGAGGGAAAAAATCTCTCAATGATCTTACCTTTATATGAGTCTCTTGCTGCCTGGAAATTGAGACTTCCTTGGGGATAATGTGGTCATAGGATTGGTGAAGGTGGAAGGGAGGCAACCTCCGAAGGCGGGCCCTCTGCTCACCTGAGACAGGGAGGGCAGGAGGTAGGTGTCTGTGGGGGCTGGGCAGGAGGATGGGAGCGGAGCTTCCAGATGTTCCACTTTTATTCTCATTAGATAATAATGAATGGGTGATTTCCCTAGTCACCGCAGGGTGAGGAAATCTACAAAAGTAATTTCCCAATACACTTTATAGGATAGGTGAACACCATGAAGCACAACTGCAGTGGGTTATAAAAAATGGCCTTTCAAGTTGAGCAATAAATTCGTTCAAGCAGCCATTCTGAAGGACAAACGTGGCTCTGTATTTAAGAGGGGCATTCCGGCACTTCTCCAGCCACTGGGTTGACAATGACTCACCAAAGCCTCTGGGAGCCACCACAGGACGCCCAGAGCGTATGTTTTAAAGCTGAACACCAAATTGCAGACTTCGGGAGTTAAGTGAGCTGACTGGTTTTTATTGTTTTGCTGCTTTTAACATTACAGTAACTGTTATAGGTTCCAGCAGGCTAAGTGGGTGGAAGTGAGTTTGGTTTCATTTAGTCTCTCTAAAGAGAAAGCAAGTCAGTAGACTAATACCTAATAAAAGCAAATCTGCCAACAATTGAAATTGCTTGGGCTGCTCTGTGTGCACCACTTGCATGGGTGTGGGTGCCAGTGTGTGCATGTGCATGTGCATGTGTGTTGGGATAGAGCGATAAGAAAATGGGAAATAATAAGAATGTTCAGTCCATAGCCTTTCATTATAAAAAGGTGAGCTGTAATAAATACTATTGCCACATTTAGCCAAAACTACTTCAGCTAAAGGTGGTATGTTCATAACATCCTGTGATTACTTTGTTCTTCATCTTCTATATTCTTCCTAGATGGGCTCAGAACATGCAAGAATTAAGCACACATCATATTTTCCAGTGATAATGCTACCAGCAAATTCTGTTGTTTGTATCAGCATCAGCCATGTTTATATAACTAAACTAGTGCTTTGTTTTGTCAATTCAGCAAGAAATTAGACCAAATGGTGGCTTAATGATGCATTGATTTGGCTATCAATTTTTCACTTTTCTGTAAAATATGTAATACGTTATTAAATTGAATTTTGCTGATGCCACGGTTGTTCTTATCTCAATTGTCTTAAAAGTCATTTAATTTTTTTCCTTTGGCCTTCATTATTCAAATTTTAACTTCAGTTCTCAAGATCCTATTTGATGGAAGAGATGGAGTCCATTACTAAGGACTCCATTGTGCACCACCATGCCAGAGTTGTGAAATAGATCTTTTAAAGGAAATTTACTGTGATTTTTTCTATTTAAGAGCTTCCACTCCAGTTGAGCATATAAGAAAATTATACCAGGAGAATACAGTAAACTCTGTGAGACAAGCTATAAACATGTAGCATTGTGATTAAGGCTGGTTCTCCTTCTAGAAATATGGGAGGATTGCAACCTCATACCATCCTGGGAGTTAGGGAGAGCCATATGACTCATTTGGCCAATAAACTATGAGCAGAATGACATGTCACTTCGAGCAGAAGCTTTAAGAATCAGACAGATTCATACCTTTTCCATGTGCTGTAGCCCTGATACCCTATGCCTAGGTCCCAAGTGACCATGACAGGCAGAGCTCCCTGTTGAGCCATGGAGATTTGGAGAATGGCTGTTAACACAGCATCATTTAGCCCATCCTGACTAATCCAATATGAACATATATAATAAAGAATTCTATCAATGCTGAGGGAAGATGATTAGTTAAGATCCTAGGTTGCAAGTCTCAAAACCTCTTCTAAGGATTGTAGACAGGAAATTAAATAACTCCTAATCCCTAGAGTTCCCAATCTTCTACCATCCCATCCTAATATGACAGAAGTAATTCCTGAGTTGCTTCTGAAACCAGAGCTTCCCTCAGAACCCTTAGCCTGCCAGATTGCTTCTTGGAGAGCCCTCACTCACTTTTCTCCTTCTGCTATTGCTGCTGATTCATTCCAGCTTTTAAAAATTCATCTTTATCCAGGAACCTCACTTCCAGAAAAGTCATACAGGGGTTTCCAGGAGTCTACATGAGCACCCATTTTTCTCTAGCCACATTCATTAGACCATTGCAACAGAGAAGAGAAGCCTCAATAATTACTATGACATGGCATGTTAGGATACCAAGTAAATTGCATTTGTAAGATGTGGTTTTCTGTTGGTGTTCACTTCTACTCTACTGACATTTGGTAAGTATTATTGATTGACTAATTAACTAATGTGGTCATTAGTCTTCATAAAGAAAGATTCTCTATAGAAACAGAGGGATGACCTTTTTCTGGCATTTAATACGTAAGAAATTGCCTCAGATAGAAACCAGAGTTGCCTAATTACTATCAGCACAGGAGAAAAGGATTAATGTGCCTTCCTAGTAACAGGTTTTTAGAAAGTCAAATGTAAACAAGCTGGTCTATTTGTGTGTGTGCATGTGGTGGTGGGGAAGGAAGAAGAAAGGGAGAGGGAAAGAAAGAGAAATAAGAACCAAATTTATTATACTGTACTCATGGGGAAAATTGTTCCCAAGACCCTAACAGAAGAGCAAAGTGCCACTGTCAACAGCCTCAGTAGTGTTAGGGTTGCTTTTATTTATTTTTCCTTTTTTTTTTTTTTTTTTTTTTTTTACAGAGTCTCACACTGTCACCTGGGCTGGAGTGCATTGGCGCAATCTCGACTGACTGCAACCTCTGCCTCTCAGGTTCAAGTAATTCTCCTGCCTCAGCCTTCCAAGTAGCTGGGATTACAGGTGTCTGCCACCATGCCTAGCTAATTTTTTTGTATGTTTAGTAGAGACGAGTTTTCACTATGTTGGCCAAGCTGGTCTCAAACTCCTGACCTGGTGATCCCTCCACCTCAGCCTCCCAAAGTGCTGGGATTATAGGCATGAGCCACCCCGCCTGACCAGGATTGCTTTTATAGCCATTTTTCTGGTGCCCACTGTAGGAACAATGTCATTTAACCCTTGGGATTATTCTGTGCTAAATCTGGATGATGACTAATCTTCAATACAGATATTCTCAGCTGAGAAGAGCAACTAGCAAACTCGTAAATTAAGTGCTTGCTTTCTTTTCGTCAAATATAAACGTTTGTTAAAAGATATTATTTTGCTCTAAATTTTTTCTCTTGGAAATAAACAGATGTTTGAATTCCCACAGTGCTGCTTGAGCCTCACACCATGTCATCCTGCCAGGCACCCAGATCCAGTTCTAGAGTTTCACATGATCATGAGTGTTGGTTAATAAGTCAATGTGAACTGCGAGGGGATATTTTGCAGGAGTGCCACAGTGTTCTCCCTTTAATCACATACACTCCCTGCTTTTATTGGAAAGTGTACAGTGATGTCAGAGTGCCCCAGAATGGAGCTAGTTGGAAGACTGCCATCATAGGGATGCCTTAGTGAACTAATAAGGTTTTAATTTCTGGCTCTCAACCTTGTAGATGCAAAAGTTGGTTTATCAACATGTGAGAAAAGATGAATCTTTCTGGAGGTGATGTCATCACACTCACTAAGCACACAGAGGATAATGTATGGAATCGGAGTGACTTGTTATCAAATTATACTGATACTCTTGTAGTCACACAGGCTGATATGTAAGCATTGTCATGCCTAGTACAGACTCTCCCTGCAGATGAAATTATATGGCATGCTAAATTACAATCAGAACAATGTTTGGTGAGCCAAAACTACAATGAGGGAAGCTAATTGGATGAATTTATAAAAATATGCCTCAGCCAAAATAGCTTAATGCAGTCTCCCTTATCAAAAGAATAATCTTGCCTAAAGGGATAGTAATAGACACTAGGAATGACTTCTGTACTTTGGACAGTAGACCTGCAGGGCCCATTAGGCCTCAATGAAGTCTTATGCAAGACCAGAAGCCAATTTACCATTTTAAGGTGATTCTCCATGTTTCTGCTCTAACTGCGCTTCACAATACTCAAAACACTGAATCAGGATGTTCCCTGGAGGTCTGGGAGCTGTCCGTGGTCCTGAGCAGCTCTCAGCAACCCAAAGATCCTACTGACTCCTCATCAGACTTCTTTCTCACTGGAATTTTACACCTGGGCTGTTAACACCAGGCCAGCTCAAATTCAAGTGAGAGAAAAAAGCTCATTATTAAGGGTAAAATCCAAAACATTATGCATAAAGATATGTACGCACAATTTTTATACATAAAGATTTCATAAAACTAAAAGATCAGGAAATGAAAAGAGCTATAGAAAGAAAAATGATGGTAAATGAGACATTAATTTAACCCCTTCTAATCTCATATCACAGCAAAAAGTAATCAAAGAATCTATATGAGGTCCAAAAAATACACAAAAATTATGTAGCAAAGCCTATAGCCTGAAAAAGTAAACATTGAAATTTATATGTCCATAAAATGTTTACAAAATTGAGTACATACTACACACACCACCCCAAAAAAATCTACGCAAAGTAGAGAACGTAGAAATGCTACAGATTATATTCTCTGATTATGATGCAACAAAACTAGAAATTACAACATGGAAATTTAAAAGCTTTCTCTTAAATAAGTCTATGTCAAAAAGAAATCCAGGCCAGGTACAGTGGCTCACGCCTGTAACTCCAGTACTTTGGGAGGCCAAAGTGGGCAGGTCACTTGAGGTCAAGAGTTCAACACTGGCCTGCCAAGCAACATGGTGAGACACCCTGTTCTCTACTAAAATACAAAACAGCCTGTGCCCTGGTGGCGCATGCCTGTAATCCCAGCTACTCAGGAGGCTGAGGCAGGAGAATTCCTGGAACCCAGAGGATGGAGGTTGCAGTGAGCCGAGATTGCACCACTGCACTCCAGCCTAGGTGACATGGCAAAACTCTGTCGGAAGAAGAAGCAGCAGAAGCAGAAGCAGAAGCAGAAGCAGAAGAAGCAGAAGAAGAAGAAGAAGAAGAAGAAGAAGAAGAAGAAGAAGAGGAGGAGGAGGAGGAGGAGGAGGAGGAGGAGGAAGAGGAAGAGGAAGAAGAAGAAGAGGAAGAAGAAGAAGGAGAAGGAGAGGAGGAGGGGAAGAGGAGGAAGAAGAGGAGGAGGAGGAAGAGGAGGAAGAATAGGAAGAGGAAGAAGAGGAAGAAGAAGAAGAGGAAGAGGAAGAAGAAGAAGAAAACGAAGTAGAAGAAGGAGGAGGAGGAGGAGGAGGAGAGGAGGAGAAGATCAAACAAAATTTCCAGAATATGTGGAAAACAGTGACAATAAAAATATTACACATATGTAATCCCAGCATTTTGAGATGTCAGGGTGGGAGGATCGCTTGAGGCCAGGAGTTCGAGACCAGCCTGGACCACATAGGGAGACTCCATCTCCACAAAAAAAAATTTTTTTAAATAGCCAGGTATAGTGGTACTTCCCTGTAATCCCAGCTACCTGGAAGGCTAAGGTGGGAGAATCACCTGACCTCAGGAGTTCAATTCTTTAGCAAGCCATGATCATATCACTGCACTCCAGCCTTCGCAACAGAGTAAGATCCTGTCTCCAAAAAAATAATAATAATAATAAAAATCACATGTGGGAAATAGCTATAGCACAATAAAAATGAATATACTAAGTATTTACAACAAAAAAGCTAGTAAAGGTTGAACAACTATCCCTAGGAAAGTAGAAATAATGTGTTAATAAATATGAAAGCAGGCTAGGCACAGTGACTCACATCTGTAATCCCAGCAGTTTGGGAGGCTGAGGGCAGATCACCTGAGGTCAGGAGTTCCAGACCAGCCTGGCCAACATGGTAAAATCTTGTCTCTACTACAAATACAAAAACTAACCAGGCATGGTTGTGTACATCTGTAATTCCAGCTACTTGGGAGGCTGATGCAGGAGAATCTCTTGAACCCAGGAGGCTGAGGTTGCAGTGAGTCAAAATTATGCCACTGCGCTCCAAGTGGGGCAACAGACTGACACTCCATCTCAAAATAAATAAATAAGAAAGCAGAAAGTAATAAATTAGAAAACAGAAACATAGAACTAATTTATAAATCAAAGCACTATGCCTTGAAAAGAGGGAGAAAACTTCTGAATTAAGGAAGGGAAGAGATGGTTGGAGAGGAGATGGGAGAAGGCAGAGATAATTTAAGGAGCAAAAGCATGTGGAGAAGCAAAGCCACTGAAAGATGAACAGGGCTCTGAAAGAAATGCTTGATTGATATCTTTTCAAATGACTGCAGTTCCCAGTGACCTCATTTTTCTCCTCCCTGGAAGTCTGAGGGGCAATTCACTTATCTCCTCCTCTCCCCTACACTCCTCACCCCACACTCAAAACCAGTCTATGCTCCTCTCATTCTCATATGACAGATTTCAGATGGTATTCTTATTTCCCTGATTTCTTTTTGAGATAGCTTGCATTTCTCTCCTCTATATAAAACCACCATTTATCAAACGCTTACACGGACCAAGCAGGCCGTAAGGGCTTCACAGACAGTTTCACTAAACTCATGCCAAAACTTTCGGGCTTTTTTTTCTTTATCTTTTTTTTTTTTTTTTGGAGATGGAGTCTCGCTGTCACCCAGGCTGGAGTGCAGTGGCCCAATCTTGGCTCACAGAAAGCTCCGCCTCCCGGGTTCACGCCATTCTCCTGCCTCAGCCTCCCGAGGAGCTGGGACTACAGGCGGCCGCCACTGTGCCCAGCTAATTTTTTGTATTTTCAGTAGAGACGGGGTTTCACCGTGGTCTCGATTTCCTGACCTCCTGATCTGCCCACCTCGGCCTCCCAAAGTGCTGGGATTACAGGTGTGAGCCACTGCGCCTGGCCACACTTTCAGGCTTTATACCTACCTTATAGATAAAGAAATTGAAGCTTACAGGGTTTAAGTAATGTTTCCAAAGCCTCGTGGCTAGTAATTCAAACCTAATTTCTGCCTACTCCAAAGTCTACTTTTCCTCATGATACTATACTGCCTCTCCATGGATAAAGACAGCGATCACACATTAATAAAATTTGCACAAAGTTGGCAAACTGTTGGAAGGGAAGATTAAGATGATTAATAAAATCAAAAGCCAGATGATCTCAACAACCTGAAATAACTGGCTGACAACCAACTTGAATAACTCCCTGCTGGAGAAGTTCAAAGTACTATTTTGGGTTTTAAAAAACAGTTTGGCCGGGCGCGGTGGCTCATGCCTGTCATCCCAGCACTTTGGGAGGCCGAGGCGGGCAGATCATGAGGTCAGGAGTTCAAGACCAGCCTGGCCAATATGGTGAAATCCAGTCTCTACTAAAAATAAAAAATTAGCCAGGTGTGGTGACATGCACATGTAGTACCAGCTACTCGGGAGACTGAGGCAGGAGAATCGCTTGAACCTGGGAGGCGGAGGTTGCAGTGAGCTGAGATTGTACCACTGCACTCCAGCCTTGGCGACAGCGTGAGACTCCATCTAAAAATACAAATAAAATAAAAACTAAAAGTTTGATATATTCAGAATCAGGAGGTCTGTTGGGTGCAATTCATTTAAAAACTTCCTCAGCGTTTTAGTGGTCTGTATGGTCCCTCTATCTGTCAGGGTCCTAGCAGAAAATTGTTGTACTCTCAAAGGGTTAAGTAGAAAGAGTTTGATGAAGGGTCTCTTACCAGGGTTAAGGGAACTGCTAGGGTTTGGGTATTTGACCATTCCAAACTCATGTTGAAATGTGATCCCATTGTTGGAGGTGGGGCCTAAGGGGAGGTGTTGTAGGCATGAGTGAGGACCTCTCATGAATGTCTTGGTGCCACCCTTGGTGATGAGTGAGTTCTCGCTCTTTCTCTCTCTCCTCTTTTTTTGAGTGAGTTTCGCTCTTGTTGCCCAGACTGGAGTGCAATGGTGCAATCTTGGCTCACTGCAACCTCCACCTCCAAGATTCAACCCATTCTCCTGTCTCAGCCTCCTGAATAGCTGGGATTACGGGTGCCCACCACTATGCCCAGCTAATTTTTGTATTTTTAGTAGAGATGGGGTTTCACCATGTTGGTCAGGCTGGTGTCAAGCTCCTGACCTCAGGTGACTCGCCCGCCTTGGCCTCCCAAAGTGCTGGGACTACAGGCATGAGCCACCGTGCTCACCTAGTTCTAGCTCTCTGAATTTCCACAAGAGCTGGTTGTTAACAAGAGCCTGGCACAAACCCCTTCCTCTCTCACAACATGATCTCTGCACATGCCAGCCTCCCTTCCCCTTCTGCCATGCGTAGAAACAGCCTAAAGCCCTCAAGAGAGGCAGATGGTAGCACCATGCTTCTTGCACACCTTCAGAACTGTGAACCAAATAAACCTCTCTTCTTTAAAATTACCCAGCCTCTGGTATTCCTTTATAACAACACACACACACACACACACACACACACACACACACACACACACAAGCAGACTAAAAGGGGAACTAATTAGAAATAGTGAAGACCCCAGGGACTGGCACCAAGGCTCCCCAACAGAAACTGAAGCCACGGATAGAAGGACACATTCATTGTTATTTTTTTCTAATGGTTAAGTAATTATTTGCTCTTAATTTCACAATTTCTGCCAAGGCCTCCCATGGACCAAACTCAACTGGAATCTAGAAAGCAGAGAACCTGAGTGGTACATTCAGTAGAAGTCAGCTTCCTAGGGAACCTTGCAGGAAGGATGAAGGTAGAGAATCTGGTGGTGAAGCAAACAAATGCCCATCACACGCACTTTCCTCCAACAGAGCGACTCAGATGCTATGAAACAATGCTAATTCAGTCTCAGGGTCTGATTGCAGTAATGTACAATCCAGGTTTTAATCACCAGAAATCACATCCTATTGTCTTCTGCACAGACCCAAACACACTTGGAGGTCATGTTCAATATGAATACCTCACAGAGAAGGAAATTTACACACAAGAAGTACATGCAGAGAAAGCCAGCTGGCATGTCAACCATTCAAAAACTCAGGGTATTTAGGATAAAAAAGACTCAGGAAGACAAGTATGAAGCATAATCTGTGGCGCTCCACACAGCAGACATTGGACACATACAGGAGAGTTGTTGGAAAGTGGAATTTATCTTCATATAAATAATACTGAGCTAGATCTTAAATCTCAATATTTCAGATCTCTAGAACTATCCATCAGTGAAACGGATTGCCAACAGAAAGAGCAATACCATGTCACTTAAGAATACAATCATGGACGAGGCTGCCACCTGCTGTTGGGGGCCACTGCAGAAGAAATTCCAGAACATTGGGCTGTAGAGCATCTCACTTTCCTTACGGCTCTAAGTTTCTGACTCAGTGACCTGGCGTCAGTACCATATACACCAAGACCCACTTACACAGATGACTGTTCTTCACATTAGGCCCATGGAGACAGGGGTAAAATTCTGAATTTGCTCAGATACCTTCTCTGGTACTGACATCTAAGCATTACACAATTCATCTCTTCATACTTAATCTTTGAAGTTTGCTACTTCTCAGACAGACTAATGAGTAATGACCAAATATCCTGAAGCTTAGAATCCTTCTGACTCCTCTCAAAACAGAATATTCATCAAAACAGAGCAGTTGTGCACTTAATTTTAGGCCTTGTCTAACGCCTCCTTTCTTGGCAGTAATTGTGGCCAGAATAGCTCTTTCCAGGGACAGAGAAAGGACCTTTTGAAAGGATAGGGTCTCTAGATAGAAAAGCAAATGCCTTATTCCAGAAGGTCTTCAAGAAAAAAAGGCTGTGGTGATAACAAAGATAACTGAATATAATCTATTCTGTTAAAAAAAAGTTTATGAAATAGTATATGTGTGTATACAGTCCATAAAAAGCTGAATATATATATGTGTGTATATATATATACACACATACATTCAAATAAATAATAGTTATCTCTAACTAGAGGAATTCTAGTTGCCTTATATTTTCTTCTTTTTCCTTACTTTATTTTCTACAATAAACATGTATTCTTAACAAGAAAAGTATTTTCTGGTGTGCTTTTTAATTTTCTTTGTTTAACTGAGAGTGAGGCTACATAACTACATGGCTAGGAACATTTTTAGAAAACTTGGCTGCTCTGGAAAATTGACATACCCTGATTTCTTCCATAGCTTGGATCTTGACCTACAGGGAAATATAAAAATGTTGACTTGAACGTAAGGGGTGCCATTTTCACTGCTGAAGCAGTTTCATGGATCATGAATTGGAGAAATGACTTCAGCAACATGGGTGTTAAAAACCGAAAGCACAAGTGACCTACAACAGATGATGGAGAACAAAGAGCAAGCCGGGAAAAGCAGTGGCCTTTAATACACACGCGATTAATTACCTTTTGAAAGGAAGCAACACTCCACTCTGCTCCCCAGACTCCCGTATGCAACTATAAACTTACAATGGCTCATTTCAGAAAACCCAAGGGCACCAAGTGATGTGCCAGGGGCAGGGTGGAGGGAGTGGTCAGTCCCCATGGATGCAAGAAAGCACTGTCTGCAGAAAATTGAAAAACAATCATGACACTGAGTAAAACTGTGTCTGCTTTTGAAAAACCACTATACATCAGCAATGCTACCCGCCCTTGGTACATGGCCAAGGGCATCATAAAAGCCCCAGTGGAGAATTTGCTGATGGAACAAGGGAGTTTCTTCTCCAATCTTCAAGAAAGTAAGCTTTTATGATTTTTGGTATACACTTCTATTCCCCCTCTTACTTTGGTATATTTTCCTCCCTCTCTTAACTTCTCTTCTTCTGTCTATTTTTGTTTGTTTGTTGGGTGGCAGGAAGAATATACATTCCTTTAACTAGAAATAGAGTCAATGGGGTCACCTGTGTTCCAAAAACCTGAAAAAGGGCTGATTTGAGACTGGACAACTTCTGTTGATTTGTTCCTTTCATTAGCACAACATTCCATTTTAACTGGATTTTAGGGTCATATTGCTTTCTTTTCTATTTAAAGAGTTTGCCCCCCAAGTCCGGGCGCGGTGACCCACGCCTGTAATCCCAGCACTTTGGGAGGTTGAGGTGGGCGGATCACGAGGTCAAGACACCAAGACCATCTGGCCAATGTGGTGAAACACCATCTCTACTAAAAATACAAAAATTAGCTGGGTATGGTGGCCCTCACCTGGAGTCCCAGCTACTCAGGAAGCTGAAGCGGGAGAACTGCTTGAACCCGGGAGGTGGATATTGCAGTGAGCCGAGATTGTGCCACTGCACTCCAGCCTGGCAACAGAGCGAGACTTTGTCTCAAAAAAAAAAAAAAAATTGCCCCTCAAATTTCCTCTGTTCTTTGAAAACGTAGTCGTCTTCTTCTTTTTTCACTCCTATATTTATATGCAACTTTTCTATAAATGTTGGGGTTTGATCACCGAAGGACAAATGCTTTTGAGATAAATTTTACTTATTATATGCTGTATATTATTTTTCCTGGTATCTTATCATGTTTTTATGCCATCGTGCTATTAGAATTGTATCACCTTGATATTGCAAGGCTAAGTAATTCTCTGTTGCATCTCTGCTTATATAAAGTTAATATGCCTACAGATTCCATAGGGCCTGAAATGCTTTCAAAATTGCAGACTCTCCCTTTTCATTCATATGATATTTTTAGTTTTGAAATTCTTCTCAGGTAGAGTTGAAAACCAAGTACAGAGGAAACATCCAGAGGAACAATCCTATTCTTACAATCCTATCGTTTTAGTTCGACTGGATATATCTCATTTTAACGACAACGAAACTGAGACAGAAAGAGTACTTTTGGTTTGTAGACTCATATCAACCCCAGAATTTACACACCACACAAACAGCAGCAGGAAAGGCCAAGGCATTGAAAATGCTAGAACATGGTTCCAGTAGGACCAGTGTTAACTCATTTTTTAAGAGTAAACTTTATTTTTATTATTATTATTACTATTTTTGAGACAGAGTCTTGCTCTGTTGCCCAGACTGTAGTGCAGTGGCATGGTCTTGGCTCACTGCAACCTTCACCTCCCAGGTTCAAGAGATTCTCCTGCCTTAGCCTCCCGAGTAGCTGGGATTACAGGCGCCTGCCACCACACCCAGCTAATTTTTGTATTTTTAGTAGAGACCAGGTTTTGCCATGTTGACCAGGCTGGTCTTGAACTGCTGACCTCAGGTGATCCGCCCACTTTGGCCTCTCAAAGTGCTGGGATTACAGGCATGAGCCACCATGCCCCGGCAAGAGTAAATTTTTATAGCACTTTTTTCTTCTGGTATTCTTTAAAGATAATGAGCTAGAATCTCCGTAGTATCGAATGTATTATCAGGTAGTAATGGAAGGTCCTGAAGGGAAGCACAGTCACACTGGAGACATCTAGTGCTCTGAACATGCCTCTTTCTGGTTAACTTATTTATAAAAAATAGCTGTACCATGGGAGCCATATTTTTTCAATGAAGTTATTTAGTACAGTTACATTGTGTGAATTTTTATCAGAGTAGCGAATCACTTAAATGGACAAAACTTCCGATTAATCACAGAAACAAAGAGCGTTTCAAAGATAATCCCCCTTTGACATCATTATGGTTCTTTACATACCCATATAGAAGTACCTACAAATAAGAATTATTGTTATCATCTATGCAGAGAGCAAAATGGTGGGGGTTACCAGAAGCTGGAGGGTGAGGGGATTAGAGAGACGTTGGTCAAAGGATACCAAATTTCAGCTAGACAAGAGTAAGTTCAAGAGATCCCTTGTATATCATGGTGACTATAGTTAATAATGATATGTTGTATGCTTGAAAATTGCCAAGACAGTAGAATTTTAAGCATTCACATTTTTTATACTGTCACAATTTATTCTTACAATAATTCTGGGAGGTAAGTGTTGTTAAGCGATTTAATGGTTGAGAAGAACGAGGCATTTTTACCCACGGAAATGCACTTCAATAATAATGGTTAATATTTGCTTTACCTTAAACAGTCTAGTATGAAGTATATTTTATATAATTTGACAAAGCTACTCACCACTAAACATAACCTAGTGACCTACAAAAACATAATGATGTGTTCACAATATGGGTTTACTGAGAGAACATCTTTAGCCCTAGAGAGAAGTTCTCTTATTCACGCTTATCAAACACTCCTTATATAGGACTAGTTTACTACCAATAAAGAGACTTCACATAGGCATTTAAAAGTGACTTTCCCAAAAGTTACAAAGCAGATTGACAACCAATATTGGAACACAATACACGCCTCCGTACCTCTTATCCACTCTGTAAGCACTCAGAGGAGTCCTGTTTATTTAAAAATTGTGAAACTGTTTTTTTGTTGCTTTTTTGTTTTTGAGATGAAGCCTCGCTCTTGTCCCTCAGGCTGGAGTGCAATGGCGCAATCTCAGCTCACTGCAACCTCCTCCTCCCGGTTCAAGCAATTCTCCTGCCTCAGCCTCCCGAGTAGCTGGGATTACAGGCACTTGCAACCACACCCAGCTAATGTTTGTATTTTTAGTAGAGACGGGGTTTCACCATGTTGGCCAGGCTGGTCTCAAACTCCTGATCTCAGTTGATCCGCCTGCCCCAGCCTCCCAAAGTTCTGGGATTATGGGCATGAGCCACCATGCATGGCCTAAAACTACTTTTAAAGAACTTTGGACATAGTGCCTTAAATTTGTGATTTATATAAATATCTCTTCTATTTTCATAAATGTTACTAGGAAGTAAAGTTCCAGGACACACGAAGAAATCCTCATATAAGTTTCTTAAATCTACGATGGCAGAGGCTACTAGTTGCTTCCCAGTATCCATTCTCCCATGTTTCTTACTAACACGAACCTGAGTTTAGCTGGGCACATTGACATCTGGAATAAAAGACTTATTTCCTAAGATCTCTTGCAGTCAGGTGAGGGCCTATGAATAAGTTCCGACTAAAGACATGTAAGCAGAAGTGTTGAAAGAGATTTCCAGGAAGTCTCCTTTACAGATTTGGCTTATCTAGGAAAAGTAGTCTTTTGCCCTTTGGCCTTCCTCATCTTCCTTGAAAACTGCAAGGAAGTCTGTGACGGCCGGAACCCTAACAGCTATTATGAACCCTGAGGTGACCACAGGGAGTAAAGCCACATACTAGGGAGGATATAAGATAGAAGGAACCTGATTCCCTGATGACTATGAAAGTGTCCTCCTAACCCTGAACTACCTATGTCAAGACTTATTTTATGAGACCCAGAGATAACAGTCTGTTCTGGGAGGCAGAGGTAGAGATTCTGTTATATACAGCCAGCTAACAAATACAACCGTCACCCAAATACAGCTCCCCACCCTACTCACCACAGGAAAACTGAACTGATAGGCTATCCCTACAAAAGTCCCCGCCCTAAAAAATGACAAACAGAAAATTAAAGAAGCAGACCTGTAATCCCAGACTTTGGCAGATCACTTGGGCCAGGAGTTCGAGACCAGCCTGGCCAACATGGTGAAACCTGATTCTACTAAAAATGCAAAAATTTCCAGACGTGGTGATGCACGCCTGTAATCCCAGTTACTCAGGAGGCTGAGGCAGGAGAATCGCTTGAACCCAGTAGGTGGAGGTCGCAGTAAGCCAAGATGGCACCACTACACTACACCCTGGGTATGAGCAGGAGAAAATTATCAAACTGGAATAGGAAGTCCCCCTCTGTCAATGGTTGATTTAGTGGTCTCAGATCAGTTTACTGACACAGAACAACTAAAAACCCTGGCCAAAAATTAAAAAAAAAAAAAAAAAAAAAAAAAAACTAATTGTTTAAAGGTTTCAGAAACATATGAAGATAGTGAGAATTTGGAGGGGCTAACATCCAGAAGAGGAAGGAATTCAGAAAGTCACATCAAGTGTCCAGGGCCACTTTAAATCTCATTATAACTGGTGATTCCAAAAGTAAAAGCAGCAGCCAAGAAGCAAAGGAACAGAGCAGAGGTATTGGCAATTTCACAGAGCTAAAAACATGAGAATTAGAGTTCAGGGGCCCCTGATGAGGAGAGTCCTGATAAACACCTCAAGATTTTTATTGGAACCCCAAAGAGCTATACCTGGAATAAAGTTCAACTTCAAACAGTCTCTATTCCTGATTCTGATCCTACCTTAGCCTAGTTGATTGACTGATGAATAAGTAGTCAATCAAAAGAGAGAGAGAGAAATTAAGCAGAAGAAATAGATCCCTGGAGCTTCATATATTAGAATTATAAGACTGGCCAAGGAATTAAAGTACAAGATGGTAAATTTTGGCAGAAAACTAAAGAATCAAATGGATTTTCTATAACTGAAAATTTCAATGACTAAAATTAAGATATTACCAGATAGGTTTAACAGAAAATTGCATAAAGTTGGCAAGAAAACAAGTAAACTTGGATACAGGACAGAAGTAGAATAAAAGCACTGAGAAGCAAAGAATGCAAAATTTAGAAAAGAGCTTAAGAGACACATCAGGCATGATAAAAAGGTTTAACAAAGTATAATCGAACTTTCCTAGCTCTATTCACAGAAAGGGCCCAGGAGCAGCGACACCTCAACAGCAATGAGTACACATGCTACCTAGAACTTGGTTTCTAAAAACCATCCTCCTCGAAAGGGAAACAGAGCTCATTGAAGAAATGGTAATTTCAAAGTAAGAGCAGAGAAAGTGTAAGATAAGCCCAGAATATCTTTTTGTACAAGAAAGTAAGAAAATGCTCAAAGAATGATGGAGACATGACCAAAAAAAAGCAGAGAAGCCAACTTGAAAAGATTCCAACAAGCCAAATATGGGACAATTTGAACATCAGAATAAATAACAATAACAGAATCGTAACCCATTGAATAAAGTAGGAATTCATGACACCATATTAATATAAATAATTAAATATACTGAAATGTTTTAAGGGGAATGAGGTATTTATGTAGCCTTAAGGTATCTTCTCCCAAATTATGTACTACTTACAAAGGGAAAAAGTGCAGCTTGGCAGGTGAGAATCTTGGCAGAACCACTTTAATCAAGAGGTTTAGTTGAGCATTATCAGTAAGAGTAAATCAAAATCATGAGCCACTTGATAGACGCAATGAGAAAATAAAGCATCACTTCTGTGACACCCCTACAAAAATTGTATCTAATAATGAAGAAATATTAGGAAAAAACCAAATTGAGAGACATTCTACAAATAAATTGTCCTGTAATCTTCAAAAATTTCAAGGTTATAAAAGTCGAGAAAAATAAACAATCTTTTCCAAACTAAAGGGAACTAAAGAGGCATGAAATCTAAATGCTTAATTCTGGATTTCATCTTTTTGATATAAAGAACATTATTGAGACTATTGATGAAATTTGAGTGGGGTCTGAAGATTCATTGGTAGCAGTAAGCTCAAGTTAATTTCCTCACTTTGATCATTGTACTCTGATTTTGTAGAATTTCTAATCAACAGGTAATATGAATTAAACTAATCAAGAGTGATAGGGCATTATATCAGCCACTTATCAATAAACATTTCAGAGAAAAAAATTTACTTGTATTGTTATTGCAATTTTCTGTAAGTTTGAGGTTGCCCCCTCTAAAACAGTAAGAATTTTCCAAAGCAAACAAAAGATATCAAGCCACAGATTCAACATGCTATAAACTCCATGCATGATTAGTGCATTAAGAAAATTCCTACCTAGGTACATCGCAATAAAACCTGACCTCAGAGTTTCTAGCTCTCAAGACAAATTCCTCCCATCCTGCCACTAACAGATTTCTCCAAACATCTCTGCACCTCAGAGTGCAAATACAATGAAACATTTCACTCTATCAAGGCCTTCCTCCTTTGTTGCTGCAATAGTTTTTATGAAAGGAACTTCCATTTTATTCAAAGTACCTCCAAACCTGCAATCCTAAGGTCCGGCAACTCAATCCCAAAAATCCACTGTAGATGCCCAAAGGCTGGGGTATTTAGTCTTCAACATTTTTGCCTTTATGGCTCCCAGTCAAGATAGAGCTGCACCAAGTCCAATTCCATTCCTCACCACAGATGATTTTTTTTGCACTTTAAGATCAGAACTATACAACCTTCTTGCTTTGTGTCAGCATGCTGTTGCACCCATGGGCAAATTCTTAGGTAAAACGAAAACACAGCCCCAAGGGCAGGTAGTAATTTTTTCAGAAAAAGGTAAAGCAACCATTTATCTCAGTCTGCCCAGGACAGTCCAGATTTATACATGTATATTCTCCCAATCAGTAGGCTGTCTTTTCATTTTGTTGATTATTTCATTTAATTTTTTATTATTTATTTATTTTGTAGTGACAGATCTCATTATGTTGCCCAGGGTGATCCTTGATCTCCTGGCCTCAAGTGACCCTCCAATCTTCGCCTCCCAAAGTGCTGGGATTACAGATGTGAATTACCACAACCAGCCAATGCGCAGAAAGTTTTCAGTTTGATGTAGTCTGATGTAGTCTCACCTATTCATCCTTGTTGTTGTTGCCTGAGCTTTTGGTGTGATATCCAAAAATATCATTGCCAAGATCAATATCAAGAAACTTTCCCCCCATGTTTCTTATAGAAATTTTATGGTTTCAGATTTTTCATCCTTTTTGAGTTTATTTTTGTGTATGATGTAAGATGAAGGTCCAGTCTCCCCAGTGGTGGATGTCCAATTTTCACACCACCATTTATTGAAGAGATTATTCTTTCTCCATTGTGTTTTCTTGATGTCCTTGTCAAAAACTAGTTGATTTTTATATGCTTGGGTTTATTTCTGGGCTCTCTATTCTGTTTCATTGCTTTATGTCTGTATTTTCATGCCAGTGCCACAGTGTTTTGATTACTATAGCTTTATTAATATAATTTGAAATCAGAATGTGTAATGCCTATAACTTTGTTTTTCACTCTAAAGATTTTTTTTTTTGTTTGGGCCATTTCAGGTCTTTTGTGGTTTCATATGAATTTTAGAATAACTTGTTCTATTTCTGTGAAAAATGCCATTGACATTTTGACAGGGATTGTGTTGAATCTATATTGCTTTGGATAGTATGGACACTTTAACACTATTAATTCTCCCAATCCATGAACATGGAATATCTTTCCATTCACTTGTGTCTTCTTCAATTTCTTTCATCAATGTTTTATAGTTTTCATTGTGCAGATCTTTCACTTCGCTGGTTAAGTTTATTCCTAGAATTTCATCCTTCTTGATATTAGAGTAAATCAAATTGTTTTCTTGATTTCTATAAGTTATTTCTTATAATACTCATACTTCTCAGGCCTCTGGGCCCAAGCCTACACATATACATCCAGATGGCCTGAAGTAACTGAAGAATCACAAAAGAAGTGAAAATGTCCGGTTCCTGCCTTAACTGATGACACTACCTTGTGAAATTCCTTCTCCTGGCTCAGAAGCTCCCCTGCTGAGCACCTTGTGACCACCCCCCCCCCCCCCCCCCCGACTGCCCCACCTGCCAGAGAACCCCCTTTGACTGTGATCTTCCACTACCCACCCAAATCCTATACAACAGCCCCACCCCTATCTCCCTTCACTGACTTCTTTTTCGGACTCAGCCCGCCTGCACCCACATGAAATAAACAGCAATGTTGCTCACACAAAGCCTGTTGGTGGACTCTCTTCACACGGATACATATGACGATACTAACACTATTATTATTTTGATTTGTCAGATGGAAAAGTGAGGCTTGAAGAGGTTAAAAATAACTTTTCCAAGGTCACAGAGCTAATCATCACAATTAAAATTCAGCTCTAGTATGTGAACAAAGATTTTTTTTATACCAAACCAAAATCATTTGTTTCTACTCCACTATTCTGTCATGGTGAGTTTTAGGTGCTAATGGGAAAAGGTGCTCTATGATGGTGTCCAATAGACAATTAAAATTCAAATCTGGAAATGAAATCTGGACTGAAGATTTTTAAAAAAATTAACCCTCATCACCTGCAGTCAGTTGTAGAAATCCTTAGCATGGCTGAAATTTTTCATATTAAGAAAAGACTAGAACTTGGCCAGGTGTGGTGGCTCACACCTGTAATCCCAGCACTTTGGGAGGCTGAGGTGGGTGGATCACCTAAGGTCTGGAGTTCGAGACCAGCTGACCAACATGGTGAAACCCTATCTCTACTAAAAATACAAAAAATTATCCAGGCATGGTTGCACATGCCTGTAATCCCAGCTACTTGGGAGGCTGAGGTAGGAGAATCGCTTGAACCCGGGAGGTAGAGGTTGCAGCGAGCCGAGATCATGCCATTGCACTGCAGTTTGGGCAAAAAGAGCAAAACTCTGAAGAAAGAGAGAAAGAGAGAGGGAGAGAGAAAGAAGGAGAGAAGGAGAGAGAGAGAGAAGGAGAAAGAGAGAGAGAGAGAAGGAGAGAGAAGCAGAGAAAAGAGAGAGACAGAAAGAAAAGAAAAGGAGAAAAGGAAAGAAAACAATGAACAAACGAACGAACTAGAAATCGAGCAGGAAACTGGGAGGACGTATTGCTTAATGGGAGGGCCAAAGAAAGTAAGTTAGGGCAAGAGGCCAAGGTATGCCAGAGACCCAGGACAAAACACAGTGCAGAGTGATGTCACAGAGCCAAATGGGAGTGTAATCTATGGCAAGCCCTCCCAAGTATGTGTGGGTGAAATGTAATTAAATTCAGAATCTCTCAACCCCAAAATTTTCCACAAAGGAAGCAGAGAAACAAAATAGTTCATTATTGAATAAGCATTAAACCAGAATGTGATGTGCACTATAGGCAATCCACAAAGACAGAAAGAAATCTCACTTTTTTTTGTTTGTTTGTTTGTTTGTTTTGAGACGGAGTCTCACTCTGCCCAGGCTGGAGTGCAGTGCCGCGATCTTGGCTCACTGCAAGCTCCACCTCCCGTGTTCATGCCATTCTCCTGCCTCAGCCTCCCGAGTAGCTGAGACTACAGGTGCCCACCACCACGTCTGGCTAATTTTTTGTGTTTTAGTAGAGATGGGGTTTCACCATGTTAGCCAGGATGGTCTCGATCTCCTGACCTCATGATCTGCCTGCCTCGGCCTCCCAAAGTGCTGGGATTACAGGCGTGAGCCACCACGCCTGGCCAATCTCACTCTTTTATACAGCCAAGCAGAAACAACCTATTACATACATGTTCTCAAAATAAACAATAACTAGTCCTCAAGCAAGACGAATTGACAGCACCATTTGTCACAAATAGTTTATCCTTGATTAACCTGGCAATTGGGGTGAATATCTATGTTAGTTAATTTGCTTTATAGAAAGGAAAATAAATGTTTCATATCTTTGTCACAGGAGGTAGTTTTGAAAGTTGGAACAAGGCACCCACTATCACCCAAGCTAGGCGTCTACACTTCCACAGAACCTGGGAGACAGGGGTGCTATTTCCTTTCTCCCTTGATGTTTAAATTCCAAAGAGATGGTTTCCATGTCTTTGAGAAAGACCTTACTCCTGGAACATAAAGCTGACAAAAAGGGCTAGCTAGTTTTCCAAAGGGTTTATATGCATTTCAAAGACAGGAGGGAGAATTTATAATGACAAGTTTTCTGAAGTAAATGCTCTAAGAAAAGGAAGGAGAGAGACGTGGAAGGAGAGAAGTTCCTTTTCTTATTTTCAACAGGAAAAAAATAAGCCACTTATTTTTCATTTGCATTTGCATTTACATATGAATAGACACCTCCATGCATTCAATCAAGATTGAAACTGAAGTTTTTTTGTTTTGTTCTGTTTTGTTTTTAAGATTAAGCAATGGAATGGGTTGAGGAGTGAGAATATGAGAGGTATCAAGGACGGAGAGCCACAGTACTTTGCAATAAGTTTAATCAGAAAGAAAAATAGAGAGATGAGCTTTATGCTAGAGTATAATGTTTGTAGCACAGACCCAACCAGGTTTATTTGCTAAGGGCGTGGAGGTAGTGGAAAGGACAAGTTTCAAAGACCAGGAAGAGAGAGGCTACCAATGATGGTGAAGAGTTTTGGAGGAAGAAAGAAGACGGATAGTCAAGAGCTGGGTGGAGGGGTTCATCTTGGCCAGGAGGACCCCTTCCTCCAAGTACAGGCGATGGGAAATAAAGGATGAAAGGAAGGATGGGGATGTATAGGTTTGAAGGAAATGGTAGAGGAAGTAGAGAAAGTTTGTATTTAATGGTTTCTACAGTCTCTAGGGAACTGGAGACAGAGAGATCCATTAAGTGGAGAATCATAGTTCTTCAACAAATCTAGGGGAAGGCAGTGTGGTACCTTTCGTTTATGAGCCAAAGAGATGTGAGTGAGTCCAGATTGATATAATAGCATTGTGAGACTGAAATTAGATGATTATAATATGCTCTCTTAGTTGTCTTAGACCACCATAACAAAATACATAGAGTGAGTTAAACAGTCTTCAAACTTACTTCACAGTTCTGGGGGCTAGAAATCCAAGATTAGGGTGCTAGTATGATCTGGTTCTGGTGAGGACTCTCTTTCTGCTTTGCAGACAGATGCCTTCCTGCTGTGTCATGGCATGGCAGAGAATGAGAGCCTCTCATGTCTCTTCTTATAAGGGCACCAATCCCATTCATGAAGGCAGAGCCCTCATGACCTAATGACCTCCCAAAGGCCCTGCCTCCAAATACCATCACATTGGAGATTATGGCATCAACATATGAATTTTGGGGGTTCACATTCAGTCCATAGCATATGCCCAACACCTAGCAAGCAGCAGTCAGCCAGTAAATAGTAACTGTTAATATAACCCAAAGTCAGACAAGCACATGCTAGAGCCAAGACTAGACTCACTGTCCTTTCCTCTGTGCCAGGCTACCTTTTGCCATGTGGGTGACCCAGGCAACTTGTTTACTCTCTGGGTCTCAGTCTCTTGCAAAATTAGAGGATTAACTTTGTCGGTCTAAGTTCCTTAATCCCTTTGCGTCTTTGGCATTGGAGTAGGAATCCATCAGTCAACTGGCATCCAGAACCACTGCAAGAGGGCATGCTGGGGCTCATCAGTCCACAGAATAGAACAAGGAACCAGTAACGAGGAAACCTTGACACAGAAGCAAACTTCGTCAGCAGTTCAGTCCAACAAACTTCGTTGATAACCTACTGTATTCTAGGTACTGTGCTGGGAAATTGCTGTACATCATCTCATTTAATCCTCTTATCCACCTAGATTAGGTTTCATAGTACCCATTTGACAGATGAGGAAATTGAGTCTCCAAAATCATGCAGCTTTCCCAAAGTCATGCAGCTAGAACAAGCGGGACCAGGATTTAAACTCAGATATATTTGACTGTAGAATTCAAGATATGTTCACCACTTCAGGCCCAGGAAAGGTTCTTATCTTGTGTCTCTCTGCAGAAAAATCAATCGGTCAAAGTCAAATTAGGGGCTACAAGTGACTCCAGAGGATGGAAAAACACCTATAATAGGGTAGTGCTCTTAATGTGTTAAATTGAAAGAAAAAAATCGAGAAAGACTTTGAAATTTAGTAGGCATCCTAACCATCTCATCCATCTGGGTTATTCCTGCCTTTCATTGTGATTGACCAGACTATTGTACAACCCTGTGGAAACAGAAGTTACCTGTAGAAACATATTAGTAATCAAATAATTTCTGCCATACAAAGATAAATTCTGTCCCAAGGAAGTTCAATTGGCTTCCCTCCCTCAAGTGGAAGAAGACAGGTTTTTGTTTGTTTGTTTGTTTTAATGTGCTTTAATGTAAATACATTCAGCATGCTTAATAATAGACTATAATTGCGTCTGCTGTTTGGATTCTCCTTTGAACAATTTGTAACAATTTTCTGGTTCCCTCATTAATTAACAAGTTACATGAAATCTTTCATGTGGGTCCATTTTATATTTGTATGAGAGTCAGATTGTATCCTTTTTTTTTTTTTTTTTTTTGAGATGGAGTCTCGCTGTGTCACCCAGGCTGGAATGCAGTGGTGCAGTCTTGACTCACTGCAACCTCCACCTCTCAGGCTCAAGCAATTCTCTGCCTCAGCCTTCCGAGTAGATGGGGTTTCACCATGTTGGCCAGGCTGGTCTCAAACTCCTGACCTCAGGTGATCCACCCACCTCGGCCTCCCAAAGTGCTGGGATTACAGGTATAAGCCACCACGCCAGGCCTGTATCCTCTTTTAAAATCAATGTGTTCTCATCTTTGGTTGTTCTCAGTTTCAAATAGTCCCATAAGAAGAGATATCTAGCCTTTCCGGGTCATCATCTCTTCCTGTCACAGAAAGTACCCTGCCTGCCCTTAACCTAAGGCATCGCATTGTATGCCTGTATCAAAATAACTCATGTACCCCATAAATATACACACCTGCTATGTATCCATATAAGTTCTTTTAACTTAAATTTTAAAAACACATGAAAAAAAAAAAAGACTAAGCCATGGCATGATGCTCATGTTACTGGAAAGAAGGAGAAGATGGAATACAGGAGGTAAGCCTGACTCTTTTCCCCCGGTGGAGTGCAAAAAGGAACCCGGAAGTAGAGAAAGAACAAGGTCAGACATAAGCATTCTCCTTTCCTTAGGTCCCTAAGATTTGAACCTCACCTGGGGATGGGGCTGAGGAAATGGTGAGGTAGCTAGAAAAGCATCCAAGAAAACCAGTCTGTTTCCCTGCTCGTGGGTGGAAAGATACTAGCCTCTTCTGGAAACCTCACATTCAGCCTCACAAATGCGCAAGAGCAGGATTCTGGCGGGGAGCTGACTGGGGAGCTGACTAGGGAGCTGACTAGAGAGCTTCCCGGGGTCTCCTCCAGGTTTCCACATGGTGAGCAGACGAGCCGGAAGTCTGCCATGAGGGGATGCGGAAGTGCTGTGGGTCACCCAACAAAATACCGGATGCCAGGTAAGTTTGAATTTCAGATAAACCACAAATAATAACAGTTATTACTGTTATTATTTTAGAGACAAGGTTTTGCTCTATCGACGCAGGCTGGAGTGCAGTGGCGCAATCACACCTCACTATAATCTCTAACTTCTGGGCTGAAGTGATCATCTCACCTCGGCCTTCCAGAGGCAAACAATTTTTCAATATTCGTTTAGCTGCATGCTTATGCTAAAAATTATTTGGCGTTTATCTAAAATTCAAATTTAACTGTGTGTCCTGTATTTTATTTGCTAAATCTGACAACTCCCAGAGGCTCCACAGCCTCCTCCCTCCTGGCTCCACCATCACAGGTGTCCCAGAAACACACCCAGACATCATCCGGGAGAGGGACTGAGAGCAGAAATCTGAAAGTCCATGTTACCCTAACAGGATCATCCAAAAAGGAAGAGAGTTTGTTCAGTAATTAGCAAATTTAAAGTTACTGTTCCCACCCCCTCCTGCAGGTAGGGATTCCTGTAAAAGATTAATTGGATTAGGTGTAAAGAAATCAAGAAGCTGTTTTCCTTTGCACATCTAAACAGTATGGGTGTTAAAGTTTTGACCCTTGCTACGCTGGCTAGAAGAGATGTTTGGGGTAGGTGTATGGACAGGTCCTAAAACACAGGGCCAGGAGAGTGCCCGTCCCCTCCTGAGAGAAGTACTAGAGGTTGCAGCTACATCCAGAGGCTGGGAGCAAATGGCACATGCCCATCCCTACTTGTACCTGTTAGGGTAACTGGAAAGCATGTGGCTCCCCAACTTCCTATGGTAAATGGTGAGAATTTGGGCTTTGTTTTATATTCATTGCTTTTGCTTATGGCACATCCAGAAAACCACAGGGAACTTCTACAAATGACTAATGGAGCAATTAAATTATATCCAGCAACTAAAATTTCCCTTAAACAAAAGCACCTGAGCATCTCTCTCCTGGAAAGAATTACACTTTCTACTTCACAACACTTTTATGAAGATTAATAAATTGATGTTTTCAAAGGTGGTTGAGAACTCTGGGTGGCAGTGTCTACATTGACTGTTTTAGAAAGTTATGATAATTTGCATTACTACAGTACTTACTTTTAGACTCAAAAAAACCAGAGTCATGTCCTACGTGGTTAGCACCTTGCCACATGTGGCTATTGAGCATTTAAAATGTAGCTAGTCTGAGGAACTGAATTTTCAGTTTTATTTAATTTCAATTAATTAAAAGTTCAATAATAGCCCCATGGAGCCAGTGGCTACATATTATACAATGCAGCATTAGAACAATAACAAAATAGGAGCATTTAATATTTTAAGGGTCCAGCCCATGGTAAGGTTCTAGAAATAATCATTGCAATGACACATGATTATTATACATATTTTAAACATCTAGACAGAGTTTCCCCAACTGATTTTGCAAATAGCACCTTTCCCTCAGGAAATATTAAGTTTAATAAAACGTTTGATTAAACCAAATTAAGCAGGACTTGTCAGATCCTTTAATATTAATATGCATTATGCATATTTAAGCATAAGACATCATATGCAGGCTTTTTCAATGTTTCTTCCAAACTTATTTATTCCCAGAACCTCTTTTAGCCACAGAGGGCCTGTTAACACCTCCTGAAACTTGTGTTTTGGACGTCTTCTTAAAGACAGTTTGGGAAATGCTGGTGTGGAGAAAAGTGATGCAATAAAATTAAAATCTTGAACCTAACAGTACTACTTTAGAAATAAGCCTATGTCAGCATTAGGAGTTGATGCTATTCATTACTTTGTGGTTGATAACCTTTTTCTATCACTTTTTTTTTTTTTTTTTTTTTTTTTTTGAGAGAGTCTGGGTCTGTTACCCAGGCTGGAGCACAGTGGCGCCATCTCGGTTCACTGCAACCTCCACCTCCAGGGTTCAAGCAATTCTCCTGCCTCACTCTCCCGAGTAGCTAGGATTACAGGTGTGTGCCACCATGCCTGGCTAATTTTTTGTATTTTTAGTACTGATGGGGTTTCACCGTGTTGGCCAGGATGGTCTCGATCTCCTGACCTCGTGATCTGCCTGCCTCGGCCTCCCAAAGTACTGGGATTCCAGGCGTTAGCCACCATGCCCGGTCTTTCTATCACTATTCTTACCCCATTCATTGAACCTAAACTGGCCTACATATATTCTGTTGTGGCAATCACTAAGAAAAGTTTCCACAATAGTGTCTAAAACTGTTGTTTTTAACTTATTCTTAAGCATTGGAGCACATTTTAAAAATGTATTCTTACAGAAAATTTGACAATTTCTATACATAATAGATTATGACAGTTATCTTATAAGTATATTTTAGACCTATATATTTACAATGACTTGTAATCACGATAATTAATGAAAATAATAATAATAACAAAAATTTCAAGTTGGGGGCTATGGACATTAAAAGCCATCTTACATCTTTCTCAGCATATAATTGATTTTGGTGTTTTGTTTTAGTTGTAAAAGTATTAAAAGGTTACCACTTATATGTAGAAGTAATTGAATGTGATAACAGGGCTTTTGTGTATTTTGTTTTGTTTTCTTAGTAGCTGTTTTGCAATTACAGGATACTCTTAGGTTACACATATTTAGCGGAAAAAAATTTTACCTAAAAACTAATTTAAGCTTTCCACTTCTAGCTAAGATACAGTAATATTGACCAGATTTATCTTTAGTAAACAACAACAAAACAGGCAAAGTATATGAAACAACGTCTTTCAGATATTTGACATCAACCAGTACAGGAGAATGATACCTGAGAGGGGCTCCTACAGGTTGAGTCCTACAATCGTCCCAACTTACTGCCTGGAGAGCGTTCTCAGGGTACAACCCAGAGAAGGCAATATCAGTGGAGCCCAGCAGCCTCCCAGACATCAAGAGACAGAACTGGGAGTCCGGCATGCCAAGACAGTGACAGTTCACAGGGCAGAGTGCCAAGAAGAGAGAACTGAACAGAGAAAAAATTGAGGAGATCTGCAGAGGATTCTCCCTTGATTGTTTAGCACAGTACTGATACTAATGAGCACATTTGTGTGAGAAAACTACCCAAGGAGTTCACATGGGGCTGGAACTTGTGTTTCCCCAGCCAGAATAGAAAAATCTCATAATTCATGGAACATTGGGCATATCAGTAGGAAAGTTTTGCCTCAATAGAGGGATAAAATTAGCCCTAAAGACTGCTCTGATGCCACCTAGTGAAAGCAAGCCTCACAAGAATCAATGTTTCTAATTAACTGTATCCAAGAACAAAGCCCAAAAATTTCATAGAAACACAAAAATATTCAGTGCTTAAAAAGGTAACAATTCAAAATGTTTAGCATCCAATCAAAAATTACCAGACATGCAAAGTAGCAGGAAAGTACAACTTTTGAGGAGAAAAATTAATCAATAGAAATAGACCCCAAAATGGCAAAGATGATAGAATTGGTAGGCAAAGCGTGTCAGAACAGTCATTAAAACTATTTCCCTATGTTCAAAAAGGTAGAAGAAAGATGGAGCATGCTAAGTAGTCATGAAAGCTATAAAGATATGTCTTAAGAAGACCCAGATTGAAAGTACAAAATCTGAGATGAAAAATACACTAGAGGGATTAATGACAGATTAGATATTGCAGAGGAAAGATTAGTCAACCTAAAGACATAGCAGTAGAAACTATGTAAAATGAAACACAGCAGGGAAATGACTTAAAAAATGAACACAGCGGCCGGGCACGGTGGCTCAAGCCTGTAATCCCAGCACTTCAGGAGGCCGAGATGGGAGAATCACGAGGTCAGGAGATCAAGACCATCCTGGCTAACACAATGAAACCCCGTCTCTACTAAAAAATACAAAAAATTAGCCGGGCGTGGTGGTGGCGCCTGTAGTCCCAGCTACTCGGGAGGCTGAGGCAGGAGAATGGCGTAAACCTGGGAGGCGGAGCTTGCAGTGAGCCGAGATCTGGCCACTGCACTCCAGCCCGGGCAACAGAGTGAGACTCCATCTCAAAAAAAAAAAAAAAATTGAACACAGCATCAGGACAACTTTAAGGGGCCTGATATGTGTGTAATTAGAATCTTTAAGAGGTAAGTAGGAGTAATGAAATAAACATTGGAAGAAATAACCAAAATCTTTCCAAATTTGATGCAAACCATCAACTCACAAACCTAAGAAAGTAAAAAACCAAAAACAAAAACCCCAAAAACCAAACACCAGAAATGTCAAGAAAACTACACTAGTACACATCATAATCAAATTGCTTAAAACAGTGTTACAGAGAAAAATCTCTTGGGAATCCGAGGCGGGTGGATCACGAGGTCAAGAGATGGAGACCATCCTGGCCAACATGGTGAAACCCCGTCTCTACTGAAAATACAAAAATTAGCTGGGTGTGGTGGTGCGTACCTGTAGTCCCAGATTTTTGGGAGGCTGAGGCAGGAGAATTGCTTGAACCTGGGAGGTGGAGGTTGCAGTGAGCCAAGACTGTGCTACTGCACTCCAGCCTGGCAATAGAGGGAGACTTCGTCTCAAAGAAAAAAAAAAGAGAGAGAGAGACAAATCTTACCAGCAGCCTGTGAACCAGGAAGTGAAAGTCCAGCACAAGCTCAAGACAGTGGAGTCAGCATTGCTCCACCTAGGAAGCCCCTTCCTCTTCTCCAGAGACTCCAGAATTTGCTTCACCTCCTCAAAACCTTTCTTCTTACTTGGTTGGGAGGCATTTGACCATAGCGACTGTATCACTCAAGGTCAACCAGAAGCAAAAGCATTAAGAGATTTTTTAGAAGATAGAAATAGAGATATAGATACCGGTGTTAGAGATATACAAATGATAGAGATAGACGAGAGAAACAGAGATGAGATTTTTTAGAAGATAGAAATATAGAGATGAGATGAAAACAGAGATAGAGATGGTAGAGGCAGAGATCATAGAGATAGAAATAGACATATACAGGGTTTTGTTAGAGGTGTGTAAGTTGTCAGAATCAAAATGGAGTCGCCTATGTTAAGATAACCTTGACAAATAGAGTCAGGGAAGGACAAGAAGAGAGGATTCTCATGCTTACATGCCTGCTAACAGAAACGACTACCAAAAACAATAAAAACTACAACTTTGCACAAAGGCTGTCACAACCTTACATTAAAAATACTCCTGCAAGGACATCTGCCTAGTGACTGCCTGTACACTCTCGGACTGGCATCACCCTTGCTATTGTTCTTTGTAGCCCAGGATAATTATTTCAAAACAATTATGTAATCCTCCTTATTTTTTCCTGTAAAAATCTTTGTCTTCCTTTAACCTCCCTGAATACCAACATAGTTTACTGTTGCATGCATATTTCCTTTGCAGTGCTTTATTCCCAAATAAGTATCTTTTAGAGAGCTTCTCTCTGTTATTTAGGTTGACAGAGGTATTTAACCTTAAGCAATTGTGGGAGCTGGTTAAGTCATCTCTGAAAAGCTGTTTTTGTGTCTGAGGCAAGTTGACGTCTATAGGGTAGGCAGTTGAGAAATGTGTCAGGCTGTTCTTGCATTGCTATGAAGAAATACCTAACACTGGGTAATTTATAAAGAAAAGAGGTTTAAATGGTTCATGCTTCTGTAGGCTGCACAGGAAATACAGCTCCAGCATCGGCTTCTGGGGAGGCCTCTGGAAGCCTACAGTCATGGCAGACAAAACGGGAGCTTACATGGTGCATGGTGAAACTAGGAGCAAGAGGAAGGGGTGAAGTGCCACACACTTTTAACCAGATTTTGCAAGAACTCACTACGGTGAGAATAGCACCAAGGGGATGGTGCTAAACCATTCATGAGAATTCTACCCCCATGATTCAGTCACCTCCCACCAGGCCCCATCTCCAATACCGGGGATTACAATGCAACATCAGATTTGGGTGGGGCAAATATACAAACTATTAATATATCAGAAAGGAAATATGGATATTAAAAGAGAAAGAGCAGGCCAGGCACAGTGGCTCACACCTAATCCCAGCACTTTGGGAGGCTGAGGCAGGTGGATAGGGAGGTCAGGCATTCAAGACCAGCCTGGCGAAGATGGTGAAACCCCATCTCTACTAAAAATACAAAAAAATTAGCCAGGCATGGTGGCAGGCACCTGTAATCCCAGCTACTTGGGATTACAGGAGAATCGCTTGAACCCGGGAGGCAGAGGTTGCAGTGAGCCAAGATAGCACTACTGCACTCCAGCCTGGGTGACAGAGCGAGACTCCATCTCAAAAAAAAAAAAAAAAAAAGAGGAAGAGCAATGTAAAACCACAATTATGAGCTGAGCTGGAGCCCACAAAAGTGGACTGAAGCCCTTTTCAGTTCTTGTTGCATCTGACCTTGATGGTGACCTTGATGTCCTGCAGTAACCAACACCATCCCAGAGCTAAACACATACTCAGGAGTGGGAGAAGCTGAGGCAGGCTTGGGAGGGTGGAGCAGTTGCAGGCCTGACCCCTGCCTCATGTGAACACAAGGTGAGCCAGGAGATGAATGACAAGGTGTGTGAGCTACACAATGGCTTCAACTTCCTTTGCTCCCCACAAATCTCCCGGAAGAATCGGTTTTGTGGCCCATCCCAACCGAAAACCAATAGGAAAGGTAATTTTGGGAAATGTAATTCAACCAAGCTAAACCAACACATTAAAAAACCATCACAGCAACTGAAATAGCATTTGTGGGATAGCAGAGAATTTCCATTACCCATCTTCTTTCTTCTCCCAATTAGCATTGACAATCAAAAATGTGTCTGTGGGTGGTCTATCCAAGTTTATCACATAATGAATTGTTTTACAATCACCTTTCCCTGTATTTGGAAATCCTGCCAGAACACTGTGATGAATTCTCCACGTACACATAGCTCAAGATGCTTTTTAATGGAGAGGGAATAAAGAGACTTACAGGAGAATACAAACCCACTAAATAATGCTAAAGAAAGATTCCATCTGTAGAGAACTTCCCCTCAATATCCAAGGTCACGAGGAAAGAGGTGAGGGTATCTGCTCTAAGAAAGAACACGGTTGACCAACTGCAGAATGAGCCAGAATAGAACAGGATAGTTAATGAATTTGAATTTTAGTTGCCTTAAAAGGATGATGATCCAAGCATGAGCTCTTGAGGTTAATGTAGTCTGATGCAGGAAAGACCTCAGTGGTAACAAATTTTTTTCCTAGGGATGGCCCAGAGGTCATTTTCCATTGTGAGACAGGAAAGACCTGGAAACAGCTTAATTAGGACCCAAAGTGTTTTAGTGGTGCTCAAAACTGGTGAAAGCAGCGGCCAGAATCCTTCATAGACACAGTGGCAAAGGGACTCCATTTGTGAGAGCCAGACCAACTTCAATTGATCTCCAGTGGATGCACGTGTAGAGCCATGCCTGGTGGTCTGAAGGGAGAAAAGCAGCATCTGTCAATGGAACACCTGATGAAGACAGGCCTGCAGCAGAGAACAGCTGGCAGCAGAAGGGGCTGGGGGACTTCTCTTTAAGAGCTGGGTTTCTGGAAGCCAAGTAGGAAACAAACGCACCACCACCATCACCATCACCTTCGTTGAAGGGGTAGGCAGCACTGTAACAATAAGGGCTGCAAGTTCTAAGTGTTCAGAAAATTGTTTAGAAGCCATAAAGATGGAACAAAGGCTGGGTGCAGTGGCTCATACCTGCAATCCCAGCACTTTAGAGACTGAGGCAGGTGGATCACTTGAGCCCAGGAGTTTGAGACCAGCCTGAGCAACATAAGAAGATCCCCTCTATAAATATATATATATTTATATATGTAAATATATGTATATTTGCATACATCTATAAATATATAAATATGTATATTTGTATACATATTTATATGTGTATATAAATACATATATATTATGTTTATGTTTATTATATATTATGTTTATAATATATAATATGTAAATATATATTTTATATATTTATATATAAAAATATAAATATATAAATCTATATATTATGTATCTATTTATATATTATATATTTTATATTATATATTGTATTATATATTATATACTATATATAATATATAATTTATACATATAATTTACATATATGTATAATTGCATATGTATATATGTAAATTATATGTGTGTAATTTACATATATGGTATATAAATTAGGCATGGTGGTACATGCCTGTAGTCCCTACAGGCTGAGGTGGTACACATCTGTAGCACCTGAACCTCCTGAGTAGCTGAGGGACTATAGGGAGTCCCGTATTGCCCCAGTTGTTCATCCCTCCTTAAATCTATAATTTCTACTGTGTAAATTTGCACTTCCTTCCACTCAAGATGTAAACTGCCCTCACTCATAACATCTGGCTTGGCCATGTAACTCCCTCCTACCTCAGCCTCCCGAGTAACTGAGGGACTCCCTGCTGAGGTAGGAGGATCGCTTGAGCCCTGGAGGTTGAGGCTGCAATGAGCTGTGGTCACACCACTGCACCACAACCTGGGTGACAGAGAGAGACCCTATCTCAAAAAACAAAAGATGGACCAAGATATATATTGGGTCATTCAAGGGCCATTGAGTTCACAAGAGATGCAAGGAACATTGAGGAATTTGTGCTACTGGATTAAAGGAGAGTTCTACTTTCTCTACCTTAAATTCTGAATATACATGCATTTTCAATTTCTTATTTCCAAGGGATTCAGGGACTCAGATTTCTCCTCCACTTCCTGATCCCTGTAATAATAACAGACATAACCCTTTCCATCCTTGCAACAGTCCTCTGAAGTGATCAAGGAGGTGCGATTTTTGGAACACTCAAGCTGATAAAAGCAGCCTGGGGATGGAGGCGTGCTGAGGATCACTGTGTGATGGAATAGGCCTGGGTCATCACACGGCATCAATCAAGAATCACAGGCAGCCCGCGTCTTAAGTACCATTATGGACTAGAGACCTGCACTTAAGCTATGCAATGAGCTTTCTGCCTGTTCACATAATTGCCTTTGCCCAGAAAGGACTAATGGTTTCTCAGGATGAAGAAACTGTAGTAAGATGTGAGATGCCTATTTATGGCTAATTGAAGATTAATGAGCTTTTAGTGCCATTTACCAAGTGTTAAATCGCAAGCAGGTAATTTCTAGGCAGGACCACATCAGGTCTCGGATTTCACTTCAATTCTCCAGGGGAGGTGTGTGATTGTGGGCAGCCGCAGCTTTTCACTGCTCACGCAAATCCCACAGAGTTGCAAAATGTGAGGACTGAGTATTCTTTTGTTTACTTTCTGTGTGTAAAACTACAATTGGCCTTCGATATTCTTATATTTGGCTTATGCAAGAATGTCAAATGTTACGAATTATCAAAAGCAGTCTTCATCAGCACAGAGAGCTGGTAATCTGTATATGAAGCCTCCTAATGAATCTATGATGCTGGTAATTCACTGTCACCTTGAAACTGTCCTGCATCCCCATTTTCCCAATTCTGCCCTCCAGCAAGTATAAAAAGTTGCTTTTGATCATGAATTTACTAGCAGTGGTATATTGGACTATTGCCCCCGATTTTTCATCCCTCCTTAAATCTATCATTTCTACCATGTAAATTTGCAGTTCTGCTTAAGATGTAAACTGCCCCAACTCATAACATCAGGCTTAGCCGTGTCACTCCTCTGCCTAAGTGAATGGAGGCAAAAGTGATGGTTTAGCTGGTTCTGTGCATAAACTTTCAGAGGCTACAATGTATTTTCCTTTTCCCTCTAGGGCTTCTGCCATTTCCAGAAGAACACACCCTAGCTGGCCTGCTAGTTCAAGGGCAATGCAAGACACGAGGAGCAGAGATGGACCCGACGCGTGGCTGACAGCTAACCTCAGCTGCACCAAGTATAGATCAGCCCAGGCAGCTGGCTCACAGCTCCTGACCAAAAAGCAAGACAGCTGTTTTAAGCCACTGAATTTTGGGATGGGTCGTAAAGCAGAGCTAACTGATTATTGATTGAACCTCTGTGATATTCTAGCCATGGGTTAGGAGCAGGGCATACCAAGACGTGCAAAACCTAAGTCTTTGCCTCCAGGAAGGGCCAGTCTCACCGGGACATTGTGTCACTTCCCAGTGGGGTACTTCTGACTGGAAGGAGGGTGCAGAGGGCTGGGCTTCCAGACTCGTTTCCAGCATCACTTTATTTCACGAGTTCAGCGTCAGTAACGTAAATGATGACTGTCGTGGTGCCAATAGAGAAATCTAGTGAAGAGGTTATGGGAATTCTTACTAAATTTGAGCTTTTGTCCAAACTCCAGCAGCTGCTTTTTCAAATTTTTTTTTTTTTTTTCATTTGCCAAAACAAAGTCATTGAAAGATCCCTATAAACCTGTGGTTCTCAAAAAGCTGCAAAAGAATCCCAGGGGGCAGTGAGTGACTTTATTTGGAAATTCAGAATCCTCAGGGATTCCGATTCGGTCTGTCTGGGATGCGACACTAGAATGGGCATTTTTTTCATGCTTCACTCTTCTCCCTTTACCCAGCAAAACTGTGATGCTGTAAGTCTGCAGGCCACTGTTTGAGAAATTCTGCTCCAAATGGCAAGCTTCCTGGGGATGGTTACCATGGAAATGGACACGAATCTATGGGGACCTTATCCTGGATTTGTTGGCAGAGCTCTTTGGCTTGTCCCTTCATTTCTGCAACCTTGTTTCCTGATCCCCGCCTCTTGACTTGATCGGCCTGGACTCTAGATATTTCTCTGAACTTAGTAGGTGCCTGCTGTGGTTTGACTCTCTGTCGTCCCAAACCTCGTGTTGAAATTTGATCCCAGTGCTGGAGGTGGGGCCTTATGGGAGGTGTTTGGGTCATGAAGAGATTGATGCCCAGGGTAGGGCATGGAGTGGAGTGAGCTCTCACTCCATTAGTTCCCAGGAGAACTAGTTATGAAAACAGAGCCCGAACCAGGCATGGTGGCTCATGCCCATAATCCCAGCACTTCGGGAGGCTGAGGCAGGTGGATCACGAGGTCCGGCGATCAAGACCATCTTGGCTAACACAGTGAAACGCCGTCTCTACTAAAAATACAAAAATTAGCCAGGCGTGATGGTGCGCACCTGTAGTCCCAGCTACTTGGAAGGCTGAGGCAGGAGAATTGCTTGAACCTGGGAGGTAGAGGTTGCAGCGAGCCAAGATCACGCCACTGCACTCCAGCCTGGGCGATAGTGAATTAAATTAAAAAAAAAAAAAGAGCCTGGCACCTTCCTGCTCTCTCTTGCTTCCTGTCTTGCCATGTGATCTCTGCACGCACCTGCTCCCCTTTGTCTTCCTCTATGAGTGGAAGCAGCCTGAGGCTTTCACCAGAAGCCCAGTCTTCCAGCCACCAGAATTGTGAGCCAGAAAAACCACTTTTTAAAATAAATTACCCAGCCTCAAGTATTCCTTTATAGCCACACAAAAGGACTAAGACAATGCCCAACCGATGTTTTTTAATTGAATTAATGAGCTTGTCACCACCTGGATCCAGATGCCTGCCTGTCTGTCCTTGAGCACTGACTGCTCTAGATCTGAGCACTGGCCTAATGCTGTGAGCTGGCTGCCCTGATCTGTCTCGAAGTTCTGGACCATCCTCATTTCTTCCTCCTCCACCCCACATCCACCCCACTTGTCTTTCTCTGGTTCCCTAATACTCAGGGCTGACTTTCTGAGCTTCATGTTCATCGGGATCTACAGCCAGTGGGACATCAGCTGCCAGACCAGCATCTCTGCTATTATTGAGACTGGTCTGAACTCTCAAAGCTTCAACGTAAGGGGGAAGAAAGGTGGAAGGTTTCCATCTATAAATAAGAACTGGCCACCTGTGAATACACTGAGGCAAAACAGAATCAAATGCCATCCCAGAAATGTCACAGTCAGGGCGCAGCAGCCATGTTTACAATGCAGATCTAAATCATTTAGAATTATTGAAGTCTAGTCCAGAATATGGTGCTGCTGGCTTTTTAATAGGGATCAATAAATAATTTCAGCACATAGTGAAATTAAAACTCTGCATTACCATCTGGAACTTGGTGTTCATATGCTGATTAGAAACCAACTAGCTGATGTAATTCTATTTCTCACAATATCCCTGAGCACAAAGGAATTTTTTCAAAGAAGACACACAAGAGAGAATGAGGTTCAAGTCTGGTCTGCGTGTTTAGGAGCTGCTCTCAGAGAACAGGAATTCGTTTTGTTTTGTTTTTCTAAATGGAATTCTGTTTTGTGACCCCTCCAACCTTGGGATTCTGCCTTTTTTAGATGTTGCGTAACATTAATTATCACTTAAACTCCTTGTAACCTGGGGACAAATAAAAGGAGGTTATGGAGTGACATCTTTTACCCAGTAAACACATGGCCAAAGGGCTGCATGTAAATTCATTTGTGGTAGGTCAAGTGACAGGTTTGGTTTTCTTTTTGAGACAGAATCTCGCTCTGTCACCCAGGTTGGAGTGCAGTGGTGCAATCTTGGCTCACTGCAACCTCCACCTCCTAGGTTTAAGTGACTCTCTTGCCTGAGCCTCCCGAGTAACTGGCATTATAGGCACCCACCACCATGCCCACCTAATTTTTGTATTTTTAGTAGAAACAGGGTTTCATCATGTTGGCCAGGCTGATCTCAAACCCCTGACCTCAGATGATCCACCTGTCTTGGCCTCCCAAAGTGCTGGGATTACAGGCACTGAGCCACTTCCCCTCGCCTCATGACAGTTTTAATTCAATCACAAAGGTTGGCATTTAGAGGAATCCTATGACAGATTCTTTTGTAAAATCAAAAATTGCCTTAAAATATATAGATGATAATAAAAGTTTCCTATGGATGCACACAGCACATTCCTGTACCTCTCTAAAGGCACGTGTAAGTTTTCATTTGTTCTAGCATTTCTATGTAACTCTGTTATACGTCTGGCTAGTCTATTCACTCTTTTAGAATGGGCCTTCCTGATCATTGAATTCTGTCAGCAGCTGTCTCATGCTGTGAACAAAGCAGGCACTTGTTTTTGTTAAATGAGTATCTGGAGGGTGCAATTTATTTTGTTTAATGTGGCAGCTAGGTGACATATGCCTCTCTTTGAAGATGACACCACCTGGAAACTTAAATCAACTTTTAAAAGAGTGTAAACTTCTGTTCAAGAATGACAAATCCATTGATGGTATTATCTAAAATGACATTGCCCAGAATTTTTTAGGACAGCTAGCATTGTCTCATATATATATACACACACACATATATATACACACACACATATATATACACACACACATATATATATACACATATATATATATGTGTGTATATATATGTGTGTGTGTATATATATGTGTGTGTGTGTATATGTGTGTGTGTGTATATATATGTGTGTGTGTATATATATGTGTGTGTATATGTGTGTATATATATATGTGTGTATGTATATATGTGTGTGTGTATATATATATGTTTGGTATTTTTTAGACAGAGTCTCACCTTGTCGCCCAGGCTGGAGTGCAATGGCGCGATCTGGGCTCACTGCAACTTCCACCTCCCAGGTTCAAGTGATTCTCCTGCCTCAGTCCAGTAGCTGGGATTATAGGTACACACCACTATGCCTGGCTAATTTTTGTATTTTTAGTAGAGACAGGGTTTCACCATGTTAGACAGGCTGGTCTCGAACTCCTGACCTCAGGTGATCCACCAGCCTCAGCCTCCCAAAGTGTTGGGATTATAGGCATGAGCCACTGCACTCAGCCTCTCTCTTATACATTAATCTCCCTCAATGCCGTTGTCAGAAAAGGAATTCAGTGGTACATAGACCAAGGGTAGGAGGGCAGAAGATGGGGAGAAGCGGTACCCTGACAGAGCTAATGGTCTGTCCTGGTGGGAACTGATCCACACGGTTAGTAACCATCCCCCAAGCCAGACTGGAAGTCAGGGCAAAGCCCCGATTTCATTAAAATCCCAGCCCCCAGGTGACAATGACAGAAACAAAAAGTTAATGATTCCAAATGGAGCTGTTTCTCCTATGAGAACTTATTACTTCAGAAATGCATTTCAAACTCTTTTTGAGAACACAAAAACAAAAGAATTAGAGTGAGTGGGTCTTTAAATGTGAAATGACCTTGTTAACATAATTCATGCCTTCGGTGTATATTGTGAACACCTATCATGGGCTTGCCTATAAATCATTCCCGATCTGTGCCCTGGTGAAGCTCACATCCTGGTCAGGAGGAGAGTCCAGTGGACATGTCAGCGCCCTGTGAGCTAAGAAATCAGTCACATATGTGTACCAATGCAAGGGCGTGGCAGGGAGGATGAAGCACGTTTTGCAGAATGTGGAGAAACAGCAGAAAGGAAGCAGTAGCTGATGTCAGCGCCCATCTGTACCCCTCAGATCCCTTTGACCATGTCTAGCACCTCATTCTTGGGGTTCATATTTCTGCTTCTAATGCTACATGTCTCTGGCTCTTTCAGAGCACCGTCCTCAGACTGTGCAGGCAAAGCAACCCCAGCACAGACAGCTGCAAGTACCTGGGAGTTTTAGGATACCCTGCCCCCCCACTGCAAGCCAATGACTGATGGAGTCCCAGGAGCATGAAGGTCCAGATCCCTGCCTCAGGGTGGAACAACTCCGGGCCATCGCTTACTCCAGAGCCCCTGCAGGATCAGGCTGCCACCATCCTTCATGGGCCTTCACCTAAAATGCCACCCTTGTTTGGCTCCTTTCCTTTCCTTGTCCTGACTCCTCCACTCTCTTACTATTTTCTCCTAGGAGCATTTCCTTCTTCAATCCCTTGCACGTGCCTTCTCACCTCAGAGTACGTTGTGGGCCACTGGCCTAAGGCATATGAGGAGATTTTTCAGGAGAACATGGAGAAAACAAGGGTGTTCCAGCCAGAAGGAAAAGCACTTGCAAAGGCTTGGGGGCATGGAAGAATTCGAAATGGTGGACTGTGGCCTGGGCATGCGTTGAGTTGGGGGCAGGGGGGGTGTTGGAGAAAATAAGAATAAGCAGAACCCGGTTGTGAAGAACCCTGTGTACCAGGTTCAGAAGTTTCTACTCTAGCTCACAGGCAGTGGGAAGCCAAGGGGGTTTGTAAGCAGGAGACAGAAATAAGAAGGGATGAATTTAGATCTAAGATTTAGACAGATGTCTTTGGTCTGTTACAGACTCAATGTTTGTGTATCCCTAAATCTCTATGTTGAAGCCCTAACCCCTAATGTGATGGTATTTGGACATGGGACCATTGAGAGGCAACTAGGGTTAGAGGAGGTCACGAGGGTGGGCCCCTATGATGGGATTAGTGTCCTTTTAAGGAGAGACCCAAGAGGGCTTGTTCTCTTTTTCTCTCTGCCAAGTGAGACCACTGTAAGTAGGCAGCCATCTGCAAGCCAGGAAGTGAGCCCTCACCAGAATCCAACCATAATGGCACTCTGATCTTGAATTTCTAGCCTCCAGAACTGTGAGAAATACATGTCTGTTATTTAAATCACCCAGTCTATGGCAGCCTGAGTTGACCAATATAGCCTTTTGCATCTAAACATGTTTTCCACGCCTACATTTTGAGATTTAAATAGTATAGCCATTATGTAAGTCAGTCTTGTATTTCCTCAAATCTAACATGCACTTTTAACCTTCAGATCTGACGGTTTCATGTGACTTATAACCCAAGTATAAAATGTGTGGGGTTTTTTTTTCCCCCAAAAACCTATTTAATCAATAATGACTTGTGAGATGAGTCAGACACAAACTACAGATAAAATTTCAGCGTAAGTGGCTCAGCTTGGATAGTGTGTGGATATGACTTATCCTAGAGACTACTTTATATTAGCTTTCAAGGCACTTTTCAGTCCTCATAGTAGATGGTTAACTGAATATACATTGTGGTGACTGAAGATTCCTTTTTCCTTTTCTGAGATGGAGTCTTGCTCTGTCGCCTAGGCTGGAGTGCAGTGGCGTGATCTCGGCTCATTGCAACCTCTGCCTCCTGAGTTCAAGCAATTCTCCTGCCTCAGCCTCCTGAGTAGCTGGAATTACAGGTGTACACCACCACACCTGGCTAGTTTTTGTATTTTTAGTAGAGAAGGGTTTCACCATATTGACCAGGCTGGTCTCGAACTCCTGACCTCAGGTGATCCGCCCACCTCGGCCTCCCAAAGTGCTGGGATTATAGGCGTGAGCCACCGTGCCCAGGCAGGAAGATTCCTTTTTGTTGAAATTATTTTAAATCACAGACAGGAAAAAACTTCCCTAACCTTAAACCTGATACTATTCCTTGAGAAATGTATCCCGTTTAAAAGAAGGGTGAAATGAAGCATCAAGGACTTAAAAGGAGGTGAGGGTATTAGTAGACTTTTCTCTAAATCACAGGCAAAGCATTCTAACAAATACGGAAAGAAAGACACTAGTATTACATGAAATATTTTTACTTAGCTGACCTTTCTAGTTGAATTTTCAGTGTGAGCAGTGGGGTTAGTTTGATTTTTGTTTTTTGTTTTTTTTGAGATGGAGTCTTGCTCTGTCACCCAGGCTAGAGTACAGTGGCGCGATCTCGGCTCACTGCAAGCTCCATCTCCCCAGTTGACGCTATTCTCCTGCCTCAGCCTCCCCAGTAGCTGGGACTACAGGCACCCGCCACCACGCCCAGGTAATTTTTTGTATTTTTAGTAGGTTTCACCGTGTTAGCCAGGATGGTCTCAATCTCCTGACCTCATAATCCGCCCTCCTCAGCCTCCCAAAATGCTGGGATTCCAGGCATGAGCCACCGTGCCTGGCTGAGCAGTGGAGTTCTTAATAAAATGTTCACAATATGCACACTATTTTTTTTTTTTTTTTTTTTGAGACGGAATCTTGCTCTGTTGCCAGGCTGGAGTGCAGTGGCACGATCTCAGCTCATTGCAACCTATGACTCCCTAGTTCAAGCGATTCTCCTGCCTCAGCCTCCCGAGTAGCTGGGATTACAGGCACGTGCCACCACACCCAGCTAATTTTTGTATTTTTAGTAGAGACAGGGTTTCACCATGTTGGCCAGGATGGTCTATGATCTCCTGATGTCGTGATCTGCCTGCCGCGGCCTCCCAAAGTGCTGAGATTACAGGCATGAGACACTGTGCCGGGCCATGCATGCCAATTTTACACAACCCAAAATAAGGCTGAACAAGGAAGCTCAGGAAGCCAACCAATGCATAGCCCAAACTTTTTCGTTAAATGAGTAAACTCTGGCATGAGGTGTGTCACTTGATATAAACACCAGCAAGTATAGGAGGAATCTGGGCTGCGGTCCCACCTGAGGCCAAAGGGACCACATGGCCATGATGAAAGTGAGGGAGAAGAGATCTGTCAAGACTTAATTCTCAAAAATGAATGATCACCAAAGATTCCGAGGTCATAAAAAGCAAGGAAAGACTAAGGAACTGTCAGATGCCAGAGGGGCCTGCAGAGACATGATGTCTACATGTAACATGGCATCCTGGATCAGATCCTGGAACAAAAGAGGTTACAAATGGGAAAACTGGTAAAATCTAAATAAAGTCTATGGTTCAGTTAATAACAACGGACCAATGTCGGTTTCTTAATTTTGACAGCTGCATCACCACGGTAATTCAGGATGTTAACAACAGAGAAAACTGGATGAGGGAGTATATAAGAATTCTCTGGACCATCTTCACACCATGTCTATACATCATAAGCTATTCTGAAATAATAAAAAGTTGACTTTGAAAACACTGATAAGTAACAGGAGAGAGAAAAGAATACATTCCCTCATCCAGCTGTTGGGAAAGACAGAAACTTGTTCCATTCATTCATCTGTCTGTGCATTTATTTAATAACTTCCATGTACTCGGTACTGTTATGGGACTGTAAAAACAGCACTGAATAGGCCGGGCACGGTGACTCACACCTGTTATCCCAGCACTTTGGGAGGCCGAGGTGGGCAGATTACCTGAGGTCAGGAGTTCAAGACCAGCCTGGCCTACATAGTGAAACCCCGTCTCTGCCAAATATACAAAAAATTAGCCGGGTGTGGTGGTGGGCGCCTGTAATCCCAGCTTCTCAGAAGGTTGATGCAGGAGAACTGCTTGAACCCAGGAGGTGGAGGTTGCAGTGAGCCGAAATCATGCTACCGCACTCCAGCCTGGGAGACAGAAAAAAACAAAAACAGAAAAAATCAGCACTGACTAAAGCACAACTTTTACTCTCTTGGAGTTCTAATTATTATTATATTCACCTTGTTGTTCTATCAAAGATTGCTAATGATCACCTAGGCACTGATAACTGTAACTCCTGTCTTGAAATACTTCACCCTGCCTAGCTCTCTTTTTAAATTTCTGCCTTGGAAATATTTCTGGTGCATAATATATAGAGCATAATACATGCTAGTCAATGTGCTAAGGTTTTATTGCATTAACTTTTTTTTTAAGAAAATTTGCTCTGTCATCCAGATTGGAATGCAGTGGTGCAATCATAGCTCACTGCAGCCTTGAACTCCCGGGCTCGAGTGATCATTCCACCTCAGCCTCCCAATGAGCTGGACTACACCATGCCCTGCTAATTTTTTCTTAATTTTGTTTTGAGACAGGATCTCACTATGTTGTCCAGGCTAGTCTTGAACTCTTGGCCTCCGGAATCAAACATAATGAAATATTATTCAGCCTTAAAAAGAATGAGAATTTGATACCTCATGGATGAACACTGGTAGGTGACACTATGCTAAGTGAAATAGGCCAGTCACAAAAGGACAAAGATTGGATGATTCCACTGTTGTGATGGACCAAGAGTAGTCACATTTACAGGGAGAGAAGGTAGAATAAAGGTTACCGGGGGACTAGGGAATTGTTTATTTTTCAGCATATTCATACTTTTTATTATTTATTTATTTATTTATTTATTTATTTTTGAGACAGAGTCTTGCTGTGTTGCCCAGGCTGGGGTGCAGTGGTGCAATCTCGGCTCACTGCAACCTCTACCTCCTAGGTTCAAGCAATTCTCCTACCTCAGCCTCCCAAGTAGCTGGAATTACAGGTGTGCGCTACCATGCCTAATTTTTGTATTTTTAGTAGAGATGGGGTTTCACCATATTGGCCAGGCTGGTCTTGAACTCGTGGCCTCAAATGATCTGCCAGCCTTGGCCTCCAAAAGTGCTGGGATTACAGGCATGAGCCACCACACCCGGCCCATATCCACACTTTAGAATACTGCTCAGCAATAAAAAAAAGGAACAAAGTATTACTCAAAAGCATAGATGAGCTCAAAAACATTACTGCTAAGTGAAAGAAGTCGAAATCAAAAGACTCAGACTATGTAATTCCATCTGTATGAACTTCTAGAAAGGCAAAAGTATAGAGACAGAAGATCAGTGGTTGCCCTTGGCTGGGGCTTGCAAAAGATTGATTGCAAAGAATTACAATGAAACTTTATAGGGAGAAGGAGCTCTTCAGTATTTTGATTGCAATAGAAGTTACATGACTGCACACAAATATCAGAAGTCATCTAACCGGGCCGGGCACAGTGGCCTATGCCTGTAATCCCACTACTTGGGGAGGCCGAGGTGGGTGGGTAGCTTGAGGACAGGAGTTCAAGACCAACCTGGCCAATATGGCAAAACCCTATCTCTACTAAAAATACAAAAAATTAGCTGGGTGTGGTGGCACAGCATGTAATCCTAACTACTTGGGAGGCTGAGGCACAAGAACCACTTGAACCCGGGAGGCGGAGGTTGCAGTGAGCTGTGATGGCACTGCTGCACTCCAGCCTAGGCCACAGAGCAAGTCTCTGTGTAAAAAAAAAAAAAAAAAAAAAAAAAAAATTAAGGCATTGAACTATATACCTGAAATTAGTAAATTTTATTGTATGTAAATTATATCTCAATAAAACTATTTTAAAATTATAAAATTTGGCCGGGCATGGTGGCTCACGCCTATAATCCCAGCACTTTGGGAGGTGAGTCGGGTGGATCATCTGAGGTCAGGAGTTTGAGACCAGCCTGGCCAACATGGTGAAACCCTTTCTCTACTAAAAAATACAAAAATTGGCTGGGCGTGGTGGCACTCACCTGTAATCCCAGCTACTCAGGACTCTGAGGCAGATGCGCCTGTAATCCCAGCTACTCGGGAGGTTGAGGCAGCAGAATGTCTTGAACCTGGGAAGCAGAGGTTGCAGTGAGCCGAGATCACGCCCCTGCACTCCAACCTGGGCAACAGAGCGAGACTCTGTCTAAAAAAAAAAAAAAATTATAAAACTTAAAAAAATAATGTTAATGATAACAGAAGTTTGAGAATCAGAGATAAACTGTTTGTGTAATGATTTTAAAAACAGGTGCCCAATTTTTTTATGGTTCAGTTTCTAAAACAAGAGTTATTCACCTGTAAGTCATTTGACCAATGGAGAGATAATTTTTTAGCACTCTTTCCAATTACTAGCGTGTGTTTTCTTTGTCCTAAATCATGTTTAACACATCATTTATACTAAAAAAGCTAATTAAAACTATTATGGCATACTTCTAATAATGTTAAAAATGAGTAACGATACTTAACCTAAAAGGGTAAATTTATAATAGTACAATTTCAAGTTTCAGAAACCAGAGAGGGAAGAATATTTCGGGACTGGAAAGATTCCTGCCATTCCTTAAATCATATTCCTCAGCATCCATTCATTAACAAATATTAAAGACCTGCTACACTTCAAACGCTTTCTATATGCTTCTGATCCATCAATGAGCAGAAAACACATATATGTATCAGTTAGGTTAGATGAACTATTGCACAGTCTCAGCGGCTTCTAGCACAATAGTTCATTTCTGACCCATGGGACCTGATCATTGCTGGTTAACGACAGCTCTGCGACAGATTGTCATCCTTCTGGGACCCAGCCTGGTGGAGTAGCCATTGTCTGCAACTCTGAATAAACACATCGTAGTTCATTCACACTTTGGAATACTATTCAGCAATGAAAAGGAACAAGGTGTCAAACTCAAAAATGGGTGAACTCAAAAATACTACTGCTAAGTGACATAAGTCAAATGCAGCAGGCGTTATGGCAGGATAAACAACATGGTAAACCACATGCTGGCTCCTGTAACTTCTGCCTACAAATGACAATGCTTTTGCTTACATGTCAGCAGTCAGACCTGGTCATGTGGCCATGTCCAAGGCCAGTGGGTGGGGAAAGAATAATACTACTGAGAGGGTCAGAGTATGCATTTGAATAATAGCGCAGTTTACTGGTTTCCTATACATAACAACATAGAAGGAAATAAGGGTCATAGAAAAAAAGAATAGGGCATGCAGGATTGGAATGCAATGATATGGAGCAGGACATGGGATTGAACAGTTCTCAGTTCTTCAAACCCTGAGAAGATTTGAAGGAGGTGAGGGAGTTGGCTAAGCAAAATATGAGGAAAGAGCATTCGAAGAAGATGGAACATCGAGAGCAAAGGCCTTGGAATAAGATCGTGCCTGAGATGTTGGAGGAACGGTAAGGAAGCTGGGTGGCTGGAGTAGATTAGGAGCATGTGGTAGCTACTCCTCCTACTGGAGGTAATCACAGCAATGGGGTGGGACAAACAAAGAGGACTTTGTCATCATCGTAAGAACTTTAGTTTTTACGCTGAGTGAAATGAGCTAGTACAGGGTTCTGAGCAGAGGCTTATTATCTAAGTCACCTCTTAAAAGATCACTCTGGGATGGGCACAGTGGCTCACGCCTGTAAGTAATCCCAGCACTTCAGGAGGCCGAGGCAGGCAGATCACAAGGTCAAGAGATCGAGACCATCCTGGCCAACATGGTGAAAACCCATCTGTACTAAAACTACAAAAATTAGCTGGGTGCGGTGGTGGGCGCCTGTAGTCCCAGCTACTCGGGAGACTGAGGCAGGAGAATCGCTTGAACCTGGGAGGGGGAGGTTGCAGTGAGATCTCGCCACTGCACTCCAGCCTAGTGACAGAGTGAGACTCTGTCTCAAAAACAAACAAAATACATCAGCTTGGGCTGTGTGCGGTGGCTCACATCTGTAATCCCAACACTTTGGGAGGCCAAGGTGGGCAGATGCCTTGAGTCCAGGAGTTTGAGACCAGCCTAGCAACATGGTGAAACCCTGCCTCTACAAAAAATACGAAATAATTAGCTGAGCATGCTGGTGCCTGCCTGTGGTTCCAGCTCCTCCAGAGGCTGAGGTGGGAGGATCGTTTGAGCCCAGGGAGGTGGGAGTTGCAGTGAGCAGAGACGGTGCCACTGCACTCCAGCCTGGGTGACAGAGGGAGACCCTGTCTAAAAAAAAAAAAAAGATAACTCTGGCTATTATACTGGGGACAAAGGGAAGAAGCAGGGAGACCAATTAGGAGGCCATCACAAGAATCCATGCAAATGTCAACGGTGATTCAGACCAGGGAGACAGCTGAGAGGGTGGTGAGAAGTGGTCAAATTCTGGATATTTTTAAAGGTCAAGTCCATGGCATTTCATGACAAATCGGATGTGGGTGTGAGAGAAAAATAGAGACAACGATGACTCTAAGGATTTTGTTTGTTCGTTTATTTGCTTACTTGGGTAACTGAAAAAACAAAGTTGGCTTAAGGACCTGAAAACATTTCTCAGAGATGACACCAAAATGTCCCGTAAGTACATGAAAAGATGCTGAACATCCCGAACCTTCAGGGAAATGCAAATCAAAACCACAATGAGATGGCACCTTATACACGTCAGGATGGCTATTATAAAAGACAAGCCATAACAAGGGTTGGTGAGGATGTGGAGAAACGCGAACACTTGTAAGCTGTTAGATGAAACAAACTCGTACCCCATTATGAAAAACAATATGGAGCTTCCTCCAAAAATTACAAATAGAACTATCATAAGATCCACCAATCCCACTCTTGATATATATCCACAGGAAACAACATCAATATCTCAAAGAAATATCTGTACTCCTGTGTCCATGGCAGCACTATTCACAATAGCCAAGGTATAGAATCAACTTGTCTGTCAACAGATTAATACAGAAAATGGAGTATATATACGCAACAGAATAATATTCAGCCTTAAAAGAAGAAAATCCTATCATTTGACACAACATAGATGAGCCTGGAGCACAGTATGCTCAGTGAAATAAAGAGTCAGAGAAAGACAAATACTGGGTGACCTCACTCATTTGGAATCTAAAAAAAGTCACACTCAGAAGCAGAGATTAGAGATGTGGTTGCCAGGGGCTGGGGAGTGAGAGAAATGGAGAGAGGTTGGTCAAGTGGTACAAACTTTCAGATAGAAGATGAATTAAGTTCTGGAAATCTAACGTACAGCATGGTGTCTATGGTTACCGATTATTGTATACTTGAGATTTGCTAAGAGAGAGCAGATCTTAAATGTTCTCACCACACACAGACACACACACAAAGTATTCGTACACCAAAAAGTATCTGAGACAGGCCTCGATCAATTTAGAGGTTCATTTTGCCAAGGTTGAGGATGCACTGGGAAAAAGAAACACAAGTTACCGTGCAATCTGTGGCCCATGTATTTTCCAAAGAGAGTTTTGAAGATTTCAATATTTAAAGGGGAAAGAGCAGCAGGAGGGGAAAAAGGAAAGAAAAGAGTGGGTAGATAGCGAGATAAGTGGTTATATTCTTGTGAAACTTTCATTAGTGCTTACTGAATTCACATGTAACATGTGAAAGGAGGGTGTAGAGGAACAGTCAACTATGCATTCTTGTCACCCTCAGTAAATCTGCATTTTACATAAGATAAAAATACACAAAGAGAAAGAAGTCAAATATGCATTTGTTTCAGGGTGGGCAGAGGGATGATTTCTAGTCTTGTCTTTGTTCCATACCTGTAAAGATAAACTCTTATTTATTTTACAATGTCAGGGTGATCTGCTTTGGCTGTGTCCCCACCTAAATCTCATCTTGAATTCCCACATGTTGTGGGAGGGAGCTGGTGGAAGGTGATTGAATCATGGGGGCAGGTCTTTCCCATGCTGTTATCCTGATAGTGAATAAGTCTCAAGAGATCTGATGGTTTTAAAAAGAGGAGTTCCCCTGCACAAATTTTCTCTTAGCCTGCTGCCATCCATGTAAGACGTGACTTGCTCCTCCTTGCCTTCTGCCATGATTGTGAGGCTTCCCCAGCCACGTGGACCGGTAAGTCCAATTAAACCTCTTTCTTTTGTAAATTGCCCAGTCTCAGGTGTGTCTTTATCAGCAGCATGAAAGTGAACTAATACACAGGGTGAGGGAAGCCACCTGGAGAGGTATGTGGCCTTCTATCCTGCAGCTATGAGTTTAGGAACAAAAGGAAAGCAGGTTTTGTTTTTTGCTGTTGTTGTAGTTGTTTTTTGCATGACTCAGCTCCCAAACTTAACTTTTCCCTTCGGCCTAGGGGGTTTGAGGTCCCAGAGATTTTATCTTCCTTTCACATAACCATAGAAGGCAAGGGATCTCTTAACTCACTTGATTATGGTAATCATTTCACAATATAAAAACAAATCACATTGTACCCCTTAAATGTATATAATTGTATTTGCCAGTTATAGCTCAATAAAGCTGAGGGAGAAGAGATTTATCAAAAACACATTAACAAAAGGCATTGCTGTAACTGAGGTGGGAAAGGCTGCAGGTAAAGTGGGCGTGGTGTAAGACGGGAGATCAGGGGTTGAATTTAAAACATTGTAAGCCTGAAAAGTCTGTGGGATACATAGGCAGATGCCCAGTGCACCTTGGATGAAGTCAGTCTCATCTCCGCTTCTCCCGTGTCACAGAATGTCCTCTGGAGCCGGAGTCAGCAGGTCCAGGTGGTGATGCTGGCCTTACCACAAAGAAGTGGGGAGGCCACTGGTGTACTCCATCTCTCCATCTGTGCAGTGGGTCAGTAAAACATGCCAACAGAGTTATTCTGAGCATTCTGTGACATAAGTATATGGCAGAGCTTTGCCAATTAAAACATAGGACAGAAAATGGCCTGGCCGCCGCTGCTGCTGCTGCGGTTCACAGTAATGATCTCATCAAAGAGGTCAGCTGGCTGCTTTGGGATAAAACACAACAAAAAAGTGGATCACATTCTCCTAGAGTCTCACGATTCCAGGTATCCAGAAACACAATTTGGAAACACTGAAGTTATTTAATTTTTCTTCCTTTGATGTGCTAATTTTTCATTCCAGCCTACTCCACTCTGGGCAATTCCCTGTAGAATTCCTTGAGCAACATGAGCTCTTTTGCTGACTCAGATAAAATTGGACATTACGTAAGGTCCTGCGACCCTTACCTGGAAGCTATCCCAGCTGGCTGCTGGGGTTGAGTCAGACCCTTAGGACCAGGCTGACCCTGAGGCCTGGCGACTGCTGAGCTCCCTGTTCAGTGTCTGGAGAGCAGCGAGCACAGGTGGGAGCCGGACTCTGCGCGGTTTGGAGCAGCGGGACACTCACTTTGAGACAGACAGGCCTGGAAGTGAGCAGCCACTTTCCACTTCACTATGTGGCATATGATGGACGTTCAGCAACAAATATCAGCCTCCCGTCTTCTCCGGCCCCGCCCCTGGCTCAGGCGAGTGGTGAGTTTCTGCCAATCCTCTCTGATTTTGGGCTCACGGGAGTATAGTGCGGAGCAGCACGTGATTGCTTTCCAGATGTCAGCCCCAACACACCCCAAATCCTCTTCATTTCTCTCGCAAAACATTTTGACTCTGTCATGCATGGGTTACCTGGATTCTTTTTCAAGCAATTCAGCAGGATTTTGTAGAGCCTCTTGGTGAGGGGATGCTCATACATTTCCTGTTGAAGCATCAAATAATTCTGCCCACTGTTTTATTTAAAAACCACCTAACTCAAGCCTCCAGGGATTTCCTTTCCTCTCGGTAGCCTGGGGTTTGGTGAACTCCTCAGGCTACCCACACTTTGGGCTGTGTTCTTCCTCCGTTTCCCTAGATGTGCAGCCAACAGTTATAACTGGACAGTTGCAGACACGGCCTGTGTATTGATATTGACATTTATAGCAGGTTATTGCAGGTGTTTGTAAGACAGCCTTAATTATAAGCTTCTCATTAGGATCTTAGCGTCTAAAAGAAAAAATATTTTCATGTATTTTTTTTTCTTTCTCCAAATCCAGTGAGGGTGAATCATGGCTACTTAGAAAATCCAGAGTTGAAAATCGAGATAAATATTGCAATTTAGACCAGGCATGGTGGCTCACACCTGTAATCCCAGCGCTTTGGGAGGCTGAGGAGGGTGGATCACCTGAGGTCAGGAGTTTGAGACCAGCATGGGCAACATGGCAAGACCCGGTTTCTACCAGAAGTATAAACAATTAGCTGGGTGTGGTGGTACAAGCCTGTAATCTCAGCTACTTGGGAGGCTGAGGTGAGACAATCACCTGAGTGAGCCTGGGGAAGTCAAGGCTGCAGTGAGCCATGTTCACGCCACTGCACTCCAGCCTGGGTGATGGGAGTGAGATCCTGTCTCAAAAAAAAAAAAAGATGCAGTTTAGGCAACATATTGTCCTAATGAAGCCCTTGCATCATCACTATCCTTATAATGCACACTTACAAAATGTAAAAGGGGAAAATGCCTCCTTTTTGCTTATTCCATTAAGGATGTAATAACCCTAATGGCCTTTCATGAACAGCATGTTCTCCAAATGCATCGCATCTGGACACTCCCGAGGGCTCTGGAATGGATTTACTGCTTTCTCTGAAAACTAGGACATGGCCTATTTCATACAATATTATTTGATTCAAACACATAAGAATAAAAAATAACTTCTAGTGCTAAAAGTCAGCTACCCTGATGTAGGGTTTTGCTCCCCGAGTGACGAGATGGGAACAACACATGGATTTGCCTTCTCTTGTGTGACTGAAGAAGGGTAGAGCTGTAGGTTTTTATTTCATACAACCCAGGAGATGGCTCCTATTTTCACAGGATCGACCTGGATGGCACAAAACTTATGGCCTGGCTCCTATCCTTGGTCCATCTCTTACTCTAGCCACTGCTACAGCAAGCAGCTTGGAGCAGATGGAACCTTCCCACACCGCCCCTCTGCTGCAGGGTCTCTCTTGCTTTTTGACACCACAGCATGGAACACCTGCAGCAAGCAGCCCAGCATTCACGCAAGCGTCATCCCAACACACAAGAGAATGAGTGCCCCAAGAGCACCCCTTGAAGAACTGGAGCTGGAAACTGATGAATCGAGGCTCCCTCTGTCTTTCAGGCGCACAGGCAGTCCATTCTGAGGTGCATTCCGTGGCTCATTAGGAGCCCCTGGGCAGTCATGCCCCAGCTGCCTAGAGGAGTGACCAAGCTGAGACTGTACACTTATTCGCCTTCCTTCCTTCCCTGTGCCACCCTTGCCAATCCCTCAATCTTGTTTTCTGGGAACACTTTCCCAACTTAGAAAATTCTGGAGGCCAATTAAGGCAGTAAGCCAGGGAAATGTGTTATGTAACCCTGTGATGAACTCACAAGAGATACTTCGATACTTGGAGAAGTCCATATCCTGTGTCTAGGTGAGACCACAGCTAAGTCACTGACCAAAGGAACTTTGCATTAAAAAAAAAAAAAATCTTAGAAAAATGAAATTCCAAAATCACCATTAGTAATTCTATTAGGTATTCAGATATTCATTGATATATATTCATCTAAATTTTCCTGAATGCAAAGGAGGAGATACAGAGGTCTGAATGTTGGATGTAAGAACTCACGTCTGCAATTGCAGGAGCCAAAGAATAAGCTTAATGGATCTAGATTCTGTGATTTTATTCTTTTCAGAAGTGCTAGTTCAGTTTCAGAAAAGTTCAGTGCCATTTTTTTCTTTTTACATTTGTCTCCATCAAGTTTATGACAAGTAGATCCAACGATTTACTCTTGATCAGAAATACTGGAAATTTACTCTCCATTTCAGTCCTTTAGCTGATTGGTATTCTTTAAACATAATGAAAGGGAAAAGGAAATATATCTTAAAACATTTTTTTTAAATGTGAAACAATTCAGGTCTTACAAAAAACACAGAAAATGATAAATTATGTGGTATACCACCAACATCAAACAGCTATTAATATTTTATCTTATTTGCTTCAAACCCATCTTTTCAGTAAACAAGTGTGCTATTTATTTAATAAACAAAATATTACAGTCCAGCTCCTGCCTCAGTCAGTGTGCATCACCCTCTCTTTCCCCCCATCCCTGGACATAACTCTATTCAAAAATTAGTGTGTATCGGCTGGGCGTGGTGGCTCACACCTGTAATCCCAGCACTTTAGGAGGCCAAGGCGGGTGATCACCTGAGGTCAGGAGTTCGAGTGGCCAACATGGTGATACCCCGTCTCTACTAAAAATACAAAAACTAGCTGGGCGTGGTGGTGGGTGCCTCTAATCCCAGCTACTGGAGAAGCTGAGGCAGGAGAATTGTTTGAACATGGGAGTCGGAGGTTACAGTGAGCCGAGATTGTGCCACTGCACTCCAGCCTGGTGACAGGGTGAGACTCCATCTCGAAAAAAAAAAAAAAAAAAATTAGTGTGTATCATCCCCACATCTACTTTCATACTTCTTCTGCATAAATATACACCCATAAACAATATATATTAGTCCTCTGCATTCTAGCTTTTTTTTGTTGCTGTTAAGAAGTCTAGTTGAAGTTCTTGGTAAATAACCTTTCAATCATCTGACATATAATATTGTAAAGAGAGAGGCAGATTTTTATTAATGCCTCATCAAAAGTAAGTTTTTCACCAGGAATATGCTTGTGAATGCAACATAAACATTTATAAATGTACCATTCGTCAGTTTTCTTTCCTCATGGGAATAGCGAAAAGAAAAAAAATAGAATTCATGAGAACTCCTGTGCTTCTTTGGCACAGACTTATAGCAATACAATAAATAGCAAGCACACCTATGTGTGAAGTCTTATTTTGTACACCTGAACTATCAAAAACAAACTTGATCAACTATGCTGAAGGAAAGACCGAGTATCTTTCTCTTCTCTCCATGGAAAATGATATTACAAAATTGTCATCACATATTGAGGCCAGCAAAGAGAATATAGCCCAATGACACAGGAAATGACATTTCTCAAAAGAAGACATACAAATGGCCAATAGGTATATATATAAAAAAAAAAAACTTCAACATCACTAGTCATCGAAGAAAGGCAAATTAAAACCGCAATGATATATCACCACATACCTGTTAGAATGGCTATTATCAAAAAGACGAAAGATAGCAAGTGTTGGAGAGGATATGGAGACAATTTTTATTTATAAGTTTATATAGTTATTTATATTTCAACACTATTGCTAGAAATACAAATGACTATGGAAAACAGTATGGGGATACCTCAAAAAATTAAAAATAGAACTGCCATGATACAATCATCCCATTACTGGGTATCTACCCAAAGGAAATGAAATCAGTATGTTGAAGAGATATCTGCATTCCCATGCTCATTGCAGCACTATTCACAATAGCCAAGATATGGAAGCAACGTAAGTGTCCAGCAACAAATGAGTGGATCAAGACAATGTGGGATGTACAGCATATATACACAGTGGAATGCTATTCAGCCTTAAAAAAAAAAAAAAGGGAAATTCTGTCATTTGTGACAACATGGATGAACCTGGAGGATTTTATGCTAAGTCAGATAAGCCAAGCACTGAAAGACAAATACCGCATGATCTCATTTATGTGTTGTAACCAAACCCAGGTTCAGGTACTCACCAAAAGTCAAACATGAGATACAAGAGTTGGTGGCTGGGTGTGGTGACTCATGCCTGTAATCCCAGCGCTTTGGGAGGCTGAGGCGGGTGGATCACTTGAGGTCAGGAGTTCGAGACCAGCCTGACCAACATGATGAAACCCCATCTCCACTAAAAATACAAAATTAGTCAGGCATGGTTGCACGTGCCTGTAATCCCAGATGCTTGGGAGGCTGAGGTAGGAGAATTGCTTGAACCTGGGAGGTGGAGGTTGCAGCAAGCCAAGAGATCAGATCTCACCATTGCACTCCAGCCTGGGCAGCAACAAGAGCTAAACTCCATCTCCGCCCCCCCCCCCCCCCCCAAAAAAGAGTTGGTGGGACAAAAGCCAGGTTTATTCACAGAGCTAGTAAACCAAGAAGACACTAGCATCCTAAATTGCTGTCTTAAGTCAGGACAAATTACAGTCTCTTTTTATGTTAAGGGCAGAGGGAAGAGGAGGTGCTTGGGATCAATAGGTGACTGTTGACTACAGACATCTGGGTGCCAGTAAGGGTCCTAGAAGATGGGGAAAGTCTTAGCTTTTAGTCAGGTCACATGCTCCTATAAGTCTTTTTTTTTTATTTTTTAAATAGGATCTTGGTCTGTCACTCAGGCTGGAATGCAGTGGCATGATCATAGCTCACTGCAGCCTCAGGTTCCTGGGCTCAAGCAAATCCTCCTGCCTCAGTCCCAGTGGCTGGGACTATAGTTACACACCACATTGTGTGGCCAATTTTTCCATTTTTTTTGTAAATATGGGGTCTCACTATGTTGCCCAGACTTGTCTTGAACTGAACTCAAGTGATACTCCCACCCAAAGTGCTGGGAGTATACGTGTGACCCACTGTGCCCCACTCCTATAAATCTTTAAAAAAACATAGTTTACATACTTCTCCTTTAATCTCAGATGGTTGTTTTTGTGTTTTATCTCAGAGCTCTAAAATTATCCCAGCCTATGTGCCAGAATGGGTGAAGACCACTTAAACAAAAATGGAGTTAGTTATGTTCTTTTGCTGTTTTGCTGTTATATAATTGAAATCTAAAAATGTCGATTGCATGGAAACAGAGTAGAGTGGTGGTTACCAGGGGCTGGGTGGTTGGGGAGATGTTGGTTAACGAATACAAAATTTCAGTGAAATAGAAAAAATAAGTTCAAGAAGTCTGTCGTAAAGCATGGTGGCTCTGGTTAATAACAATATATTGGGCTGGGCACGGTGGCTCACACCTGTAATCCCAGCACTTTGGGAGGCCAAGGAGGGCAGATCACCTGAGGTCAGGAGTTCGAGACCAACCTGGCCAACACGGCAAAACCAGGTCTCTACTAAGAAAAAAAAAAAATACAGAAATTATCCAGGCATGATGGCACATGTCTGTAATCCCCGTTACTCGGGAGGCTGAGGCAAGAGAATCGCTTGAACTTGGGAGGTTGTAGTGGGCGGAGATCGGGCCAGGGCCACCGAACCCGAGCGAGAGAGAAAGACTAAGACTCCGTCTAAAAAAAAAAAAAAAAAAAGCCAACATATCGTATTCTTAAAAATTGCTGAGAGAGTAGATTTTAAATGTTTGAACTACAAAAACATGAAAAGTATGTGAGGCAAGGCATATGTTAATTAGCTCGATTTAATAACCATTCTACTATGTATACATATTTCAAAACAACATGTTGTCAACAATATACATAATTTTAATTTGTCCGTTGAAAATAAATTTTTTTAAATGCAGGAAAAATTGTAGAGGTTTATATTTCCTGGATTTGGTGATGTTGTGGCTTTTCTCCCCCCAGCTTTTTGAAACTTTTGGTTTGTTGTGATTTCTTGTCTCTTTCTAAATAAGTATTCACTTTACTGTCAGATTTTGTATCCATACTTTTGTATTCTTTGTCTTTTAAATGGCTTCCTAAATGGTAAACATCATCAGGCCCACAAGATGTGCTCCACCCGCTTTGAACCGTAAAACCCCTGGGGACCCTAACCTGAACAGCTCCCACCCTCCCCAGCACTCTGGAGCTGGCTGTGCCCACAGGCTTTCTGCAAACGCCCCAGGCACGGAAAGGAAGGAAGCCAAACGCTCCACACTGCTGGGTGTCTGACTCCTGGAGCCGCAGCTCCCATGACTTTGCAAAGGGCATGCGCCACGCAGGGCATGTGCCCCAAGCACTAGGCGTTACTCGCTGCTCTCTTGGCTTTCGAAAACGAGACAGCAGGAAGTGATGGCAAGCACTGCGGTCATCGAATGTGGATGAACTGAAAATTTGTTAACCAAATGGAAGCACTTCGGGGAGTGAAAGTGGGGGCAGTATTCTTTTTTTTTTTTTTTAAGTCAGGATCTCACTCTGTGGTCTCAGCTGGGATGTAATGATGTGATCAGGGATCATCGCAGCCTGGACCTCCCAGCTCAGGTGATTCTCCCACTTCAGCCTCCTAAGTAGCTGGGACTGCAGGTGTGTAACACCATACCCAGCTAATTTTTTGTATTTTTTGTAGAGACGGGGTTTCAACCACGTTGCCCAGACTAGTCTCAAGCTCCTAGACTCAAGTGATCCGGATGCCTAGACCCCCCGCCAAAATGTTGGGGTTACCAGCGTGAGCCACTTTGCCTTGCCTTCATTTGCCAGATTGTCCCAGGGAAGTGACCTTGGCTGAAACCCTGGCTCTGCTTCTTCTGGCTGTGGGGCCAGAAGTGAATTACCAAATCTGCCTGGGCTTGTGTCCTCACCCCAAAAAATGGCAATAAGAACTACCTCACAGGCCAGGTACGGTGGTGCACACCTGTAATCCCAGCAATTTGGGAGGCCAAGGCATGAGGATTGCTTGAGCTCAGGAGTTTGAGACCAGCCTGGGCAACATAGTGAGACCCCACCTCTACAAAAATCAAATTAGATGGGCATGGTGTCTCATGCCTATAGTCCCAGATACTTGGGAAGCTGAGGTAGGAGGATCATTTGAGCCCAGGAAGGTGGAGGCTACAGTGAGCTATGATCACTCCACTGTACTCCAGCCTGGGTGACAGAGCCAGATCCTGTCTCTGAAGAAAAAGAAAAAAAGAAAAGAAAAAGAACTACGTCAGTATTTTGTTAAAGGTTAAGGTTAGATTACCTAGATATAGCCTCTCTTTCTCTCCACATATATCTGTGTATCTATCTATATACACATATATATTTAGAGCTATGTATATATACACAGAGATAGGTATAGCTGTAGCTAGATCTATATAAATATATATATATAGATATAGAGCTATCTCTTTACGTATGGATATATATATTTATGTATCAATCCGTAATTCATAAACTTGGATATTCACAAAATATCACATTTTCTCTAAACCAGCTTAATTTGTATTTCAAACGCCCCTTCACAGGAGGCTGGGAGGATGCTTGAACTCAGTCTTTTTGAGGTATCTCACTGCCCCCTCCAAGATACACTACAAACTCCCACACTCTGTCAAGCTCTGCACAGGAGTTACCTTGGAGAGCCTGTTGTCCCAGGACCCCCAGGGGTCTCTGCTGCTTCCATGTGGACATCAAGTCAAGGGGCCTCTTTCCCAGTCTGCCCAGACACACTGTGCTGCAGCTTTTCCTCGGGATGTTGTCTCCCCAGTGACTCTGCGGTGACCTGTCTGGGGACCTAGGATCCTCATTTTTTTAGTGTGGAAGAAATCCTTTCTTCACATTCAGCTAAGACATTCTATCAAAGCCTGAGAATCTGCTTCCTTTTCATTTCTCTTAAAAAATCATATACATTCTAGGTTGGGCGCGGTGGCTTACGCCTGTAATCCCAGCACTTTGGGAGGCCGAGACGGGAGGATCACAAGGTCAGAAGATCGAGACCATCCTGGCCAACATGGTGAAACTCTTGTCTCTACTAAAATACAAAAAATTAGCCCGGTGTGGTGGTGCATGCCCGTAGTCCCAGTTACTTGGGAAACTGAGGCAAGGGAATTGCTTGAACCCTGGAGGTGGAGGTTGCAGCGAGCCGAGACCATGCCACTGCACTCCAGTCTGGCGACAATGTGACAGTCCACCTCAAAAATAAATAAATAAATAAATAAATTCATATACATTCTACTAAGGGCTTTGGTCCTGAAAATTTCAAAACCAGTGAGAATGGCAGTTGAGTTTTGCTTTCTACCCTGCCACATCTCTCCTCGCAGTGCATGAGCAATTGGGTTGGCCAAAGGGAGAAACATGGGGAAAACGAACTTTCACAATACTGCACTGGCCATACAGCACCTGCCATAAAGAAGGGGTTCGGTAAGTGCTTGGCCCTTTTCCTGGAAATGATACCATAATCACCAGGATATACTGATCCAGCCCAAACCACTGGCAGCTTTACATGGGCAGAAGTGAAATGAGCAAAACATTACAGTGAAGCAATAAGACTGAACATTTCTGGGAGAAGCAGTTGAAAGAAGAATAACTTCTGGACAAAACAGTGAACACCTGGTAAGTCACCCATTAAGCAGGACAGGAAGAGAGGCAGAATTACTGACAAATAAAGAGCTAACAAAACGTTTCTTCCAGAAATCTGGGGGAAGAGAGTAAAGAGAATAGCTGAAGTCCACAGAATAGCCACTAATAGCAAAGAAGATAACTTAGAGCTCAACTACTCAACATCATCCCCACCCCATTTTACAAGTAATGAGGCTACAGCTGAAAGCACTTGCACAAAACCAGTAACACATTAAGTTTAGCTGCAAGATTTCTAACTCCACCAATTGGTTTTTTACTCTAATTACAATATGTTGTCTTTTTATGCCTGAAAATAGAGGATTGAAAAAGTCAGTTGGACCAGGGTTAAGATTTTGACTCTCTCACTTACTCTGTAACCTAGAGTCTCTTCTTTAGCTCTAGCCTCTACTTCTTCTGTAACATAGGACTAAGAATTCTTGTGTAAGAGTCTGGGTTGTTGTGAAGATTAAATGAGGTACCGAAGGACCCAGTACAGTGTCAGCACATTGTAGCTGCTTGTTTTAGAGTGGCAATATTAAGATTCTTTCTAGTTCTTCCAGTATGATTCATTTTGATAAACTAAAAGTCTTCATGAGAAATATCCCATTTGCTTTTTTTTTTTTTTTAAGAACACATATCCAAGATTTTATTTAACCTTTAATTAATGAGGGAACCAATAATATGTTAAAACCAACACAAAGGAAAATCTAGAGGACACGTAGGCAAGGAGGAATGCAAATAAATGCAAAACTGGCCACTTTCATGGCACCGTAATTGGTTGCGTCTTCACCTGACATGTATCCATTCCCACAGTGTTATAAAGAAATACCTGAGACTGGGTAATTTTTCAGAAAAGAGGCTTAATTGACTCACAGTTCTGCATGGCTGGGGAAGCCTCAGGAAACTTACAATCGTGGCAGAAGGCGTCTCTTCACAGGGCCGCAGGAAAGCAAGAATGAGTGCAAGCAGGGGGATTGCCAGACACTTATAAAACCATCCGATCTCGTGAGACCCACCCACTATCACGAAACAGCTTAGGGGAACTGCCCCCATGATCCGATGACCTCCACCTGGTCCTGCCCTTGACACGTGGGGATAATGGGGATTAGAATTCAAAGTGAGATTTGGGTGGGGACGCAGAGCTAAACCATATCAAGATGCATCATTCATTATTTTCTTTTATTGTTAACAGCTTTATTGAGAGATAATTCACATACCTGTTATAAATATATATGCAATAATTTACCTGTTGTAATTGTACAATTAAATGGGTTTTTTTGGTGTGTCTTTGAGACGGAGTCTCGCCCTGTCACCCCGGCTGGAGTGCAGTGGCACGATCTCAGCTCACTGCAACCTCTGCGTCCCGGGTTCAAGGGATTCTCCTACCCCAGCCTCCTGAGTAGCTGGGACTACAGGCACGTGCCACCACGCCCGGCTAATTTTTGTATTTTTAGAAGAGATGGAGTTTCACCATGTTGGTCAGGCTGGTCTCAAACTCCTGACCTCATGATCCACCCACCTCGGCCTCTCAAAGTGCTAGGATTACAGGCGAGAGCCACCGTAGCCAGCCAATTCAATGGTTTTTAATGTATTTACACAGCAGTGCAACCATCACCACAATCAATTTTGAATCTTTTCATGACGCCAAAAGGAAACTCTGCCTTTTAACCATAACTCTTAACCTCCCACTTCTACTCTCACCTCCAGCCATAGTCAGCCCCTAATCTATTTCCTGTTTCTGTAGATTTTCTCTCCTGGACATTACATGTAAATGGAATTGTACAATATGTGGTCTTTTGTGGCTGGCTTCTTTCACTTGGCATACTGTTTTCAAGGTTCGTACTTGTTGGAGCATGTATCAGTGCTTCATTTCTTTTTATATTTGAGTGATATTCTACTATGTGGTTCATTTTAAAATACTGACTGTGCATTTAGTGGGCTTTCATGAGAAGCAAAATATGGAGAACTCTTTTTTTTTTTTTTTGAGACGGGGTCTGGCTCTGTTGCCCAGGCTGTGGAGTACAGTGGCGTGACTTCGGCTCACTGCAAGCTCCACTTCTCAGGTTCACGCCATTCTCCTGCCTCAGCTTTCCGTGTAGCTGGGATTACAGGCACCCACCACCACGCCCGGCTAATCTTTTTGTATTTTTAGTAGAGACGGGCTTTCACGTGTTCACCAGGATGGTCTCCATCTCCTGACCTTGTGATCCACCCGCCTCGGCCTCCCACAGTGCTGGGATTACAGGCGTGAGCCACCGCACCCAGTCAAAATATGGAGAACTCTGAGATCTAATAGATTAGAGCTTTCAGTTTCTCTCCAGGAGAGCAGATTCCTGATACAAATATCAGTTTCTGTATCCAAGCCATGAGGTTCAGTACTTTTGTCTTCTGGCTCTTTGTTTGAAATTTATATTTGCTTTCATACAGCTTAGCACAACCCGGCTAAAAGTAAATCCCACTGAGGCCATTGGCCAGTTTTCCGTGGTGGCAGGCCCCGTGGACTCTTCTAGGAACTGCATGTCTGGAAAAACAACATAAAACAAAGGAGTCTCTAGAGAACATCAGTCAAATATTATAGTTTGATATGGTGACCTGAGGTCTGATCTGGGGGCATGTGCTTAGAAATATCAAAAAAAAAGTAGGCAGCTTCAGTTCCTCTCACCCTCTCGGCTGTTCCCAGCAAGCTGTGGATGAGTTAAGTTTGCCTCCCCACCTTCCCACTCACCCATTGTCTGCCCTTTTACCTGCTAGCACTTGGTGTCCTTCAGGGCTGTTGCCGCTGCTTCCAATGAGGGAACATCTGACCAAACTACTGAATTAATAAGAAATTGCTGATTCGGCAGGAACTTTATATTTCCAGAGAGGAGGTCAAGGAAAGGGCCATATGATTTGTAGACAGAATCTCTAACAGAATCTCTGAAGCCTTTTCCTTCCAAAATAAGTGCATAATCTTTTTTTCTTTCTTTCTTTTTTTTTTTTTGGAGACAGAGACTCACCCTATTGCCCAGCCCAGGCTGGAGTCCAGAGGCAGGATTTCAGCTCACCACAACCTCTGCCTCCCAGGTTCAAGTGATTCTCCTGCCTCAGGATCCTGAGTAGCTGGGATTACAGGCACCCACCATCACGTCGTGCTAATTTTTGTATTTTCAGTAGAGATGGGGTTTCACCATGTTGGCCAGGCTGGTCTCGAATTCCTGACCTCAGGTGATCCACCTGCCTCAGCCTCCCAAAGTGCTGGGATTACAGGTGTGAACCACTGTGCCCAGCCCCAAGTGCATAATCTTAGTTCAGACACAACTGAGATCAGAATTCTGCTTGCTCCTTTTAATTCACCCATTCATCCATCCATGCATCCATCCATCCATCCATCCATCCATCCATCCATCCATCCATCCATCCAACGAACATTTATTCAATACCAGTTTGGTCAATCTTTAAGCCTAGTGTTAGGTAGAAGGGAGCAATCTGGGCTGAAAACTTTTTCACAAATTGTATTTAAATTATGTATTTGCGTCTTGTGGTAGAGTTTTAACTTTTTCTTCCTTAAGGACAAGGACTGTATTCATTCCTATGAATATATAGATGATGATTACATAATATTCTTGATCATAGAGATACTTGAATAAATGACCACATATATGTTTGGTAGTCAGCCTAGTGCTCGTCTGTTGGTGGTGTGGATAAGGAAGGCTCACTGGGAACCAGGGATATCTCCAAGTGGTAATAGACTACAGAAGCCAAGCTGACCATAGTCTGTTAGCACACTTTATTACACCTGCTGGAGCTAAATGAAAAGGAATGCAGTTCAACGATGGCCCTTCACGATGACCATTGTTTGCTTTTGTCCTGTGAAAGTCAACTTCTTCCCTCTGAAGGCTGCTTGATTCCTAGACTGACACTGGAGAGGAAAGCAGTAACTTTGGAAAAGTCACGGTGACACTTCCTAGTAATAGGACGCTTTGGAGAGCTAAGAATCAGTACAGCAATGCAGGAGAAAGAGGTGACGTGCTCCCCAAAAAGCAGTTCGAGGAAGTAATTATGTGCATCAAAGTTATAGACAACTATCCGTGCCATTTTAACATGGATCAACTTTATTGAGAAATAGTTTACATTTGATAAAAAGTATCATTTTAAATGTACCTGGTGAGTTTCATGACATGTACTCACTCCTGTGAATAACTGTCGCCATGCCCAAAAAACTCGCTTGTGGCCGGGCGCGGTGGCTCATGCCTGTAATCCCAGCACTTTGGGAGGCCGAGATGGGCGGATCACGAGGTCAGGAGATCGAGACCATCCTGGCTAACACGGTGAAACCCCGTCTCTACTAAAAAAATACAAAAAACTAGCCGGGCGTGGTGGTGGCGCCTGTAGTCCCAGCTACTCGGGAGGCTGAGGCAGGAGAATGGCGGGAACCTGGGATGCGGAGCTTGCAGTGAGTGGAGATCGCGCCACTGCACTGCAGCCTGGGCGACAGAGCGAGACTGTCTCAAAACAAAACAACAACAACAACAACAACAAAAAACTCACTTGTGAGTTTTTTGTAGGCAATTTCCTCTCACCTCCCATCCCCACTAGCACTGATCTCAGTCACTATCAGTGTTTTGTCTTTTCTAGAATTTCACATAAATTGAATCATCAAGCATGCCCTTTTTTGGGTCGGTTGCTTTAGCACAGCATGTTTTTGAAATTGGTCCATGTTACCGTGTGTGCCAGTAGCGTGTTCGTTTCTATTGCTGAACAGGATCTCATTTTATGAATGTTTCACTATTTGTGATGCATCCTATTTGGGATCCATTCACTTGTTGGTGAACACTGGAATGCCCAGTTTCTGGCTATAACAAATATGGCTTCTATAAGCATTGTGTACGGGTGGTTTTGTGGACATGTGATTTTATTTCACTTGGGTAAAATACCTAGGAGTGGAAAGGCTGGGTTGTGTGGTAGGTGTACATTAATGAGGAATTTCTAGTTTTCCAAAGTGGTTGGACCATTTTTTCTTTGTGCCTTTTTGAAAACGCTGTTCATATTATGAAGTCTTATAGGGCAATTAAAAATTTAGGATAAATTGATTTTTTTTTTCTCTTGAAGGGAAGTCTCTGGGCTATAACCATAGACAGACTGGTAACAGGCAGCAGACGTGGCAAAGGTCACAGATCCTCCATATGCTGGACATAATGGTCTTTGCCAAACAGTTGAAAGTCTTGGCCATGAAATGCTGCTTTTCATCACTGAGTAGACACTACTGGAAAAGCAAGCAGGAACCAGAGCTCCAGAGACTTGGGTGCAAACATTACCATGAAAATAGCACAAAGAGACTTTGTGTGTTTATTTCGTGTCAAATTTGATGGAAATTTTTCTCATTCAAGAAAAATCCAACTGTCACTACCCTTGCTCATTATTGCAAATTGGCGTAGGAGCCCCCTACACTTTTTACTGTTTTATCTCTAAGTGTCAGGTTAAGACCATGCTGCTTTCTGCCTTGCTACACTCCAGCCACTGTTTGTCCTGAGAGATTTCCATGGTCATGTTCTGTTAGTCCAAGGGGTGGTTTTTTACTCCATTTTATTTGGCCTTGCTCAGAGACAAGTGTTGTAATAAATAGCTTGGGAGGCAGCTCACTGGTCACATAGCTCTGATGTGGACTCACCAGAGTTTCTATTGGCAGCCCTGGGTTTTCATCTCTTTAAAACAAGTGGAGAGTACAGTCAGCTCATAAGCTGATATGGTTCTTCATAGCATTCTTCCGGAAGCACCCAACATCCAGCTTTCAAGGAGACAGTTCATTATCTCTTTCAAAGAATCTGTTTCACATAACAAAGACATTCCTAGCATTTGGTCATTGCTTGTCATCAGTAGAGAAGTTTACTAGGAGAAATGTCAGGATACTCAGCTCTAGAAGTTCTACTCAAAAGCAGAGGAAGGGCCTGGTGGCCTCTTCGGGTCTGTGGTCACGAGACAAAGCTGTAAAGGGTGAATACAAGTCACTTGGTTTGTCCAGGCTCTACCAGTTGTTTGCTGGGTGACAGCCCGTGGAGAATGGTTATAAAGAGTTTGGATTTCCAAGTCAAATACATGTTGATCAAATCCCAACTGGGCTGCTGCCTCCGTTCCTTCATCTCTAATGTAGGAATAATAGCTTATTAATGAGTTGTGAGCATTAAAAGGGACAGTACATGTAAAGCATTTATTATACTGCCTAGAAAAACAGCCCCTCCCTCCTTGTTATATTTGTTTCAATTACCCTAAATATGACATTGCTCAACTAGTGTTGAGCATTTCTAGAGCTAATGTACTATGCCTCAAAATTTACAGAATTTTTCATCTTTCAGTTCAAGGTTAGACCTCACAGTAGCAGTAGTAAATTACAGTGGTAATAACTTTAAAATATTTTAATTAACAAAATCTACAAAATGTTTGTTGTACCTTGCAGGATGTATAAGAGTTAAAGAGAATAAGTTAAACATTCAACAAGAATCAGTTCCAGGTGATGAGGTGTTGTGAGAGACAGAATGTGGCTGACGGGGAACTTTTCCTTATGGTCAAGATTCAGGAAAAGCAGCAACAAGTGTTAACAGTGAAACAGCAAAAGGACTAACATAACTAATTCCATTTCCGTTTAAGAGGCCTTGACCCATTTCTGCACGTAGGTTAGGATGCTTTTAGAGCACAAAAGCAGCAACCATGTAGTTTTTGAAACTAACTGCGATGAAAGCATGTAAACAACCACGTTCTGTTAAAGACTTACAGGAGCAAGCAGGCTTGGCTGCTGTCACATGGGAGACCATTACTCAAAGACAAAGACATTTCATAAACCTCCCCCAAACCCTTGCTGGCAGCCAGATGTCTGTGGTTGTTGGCCCCCCAGCCTGTCCCCCTTACCTAAACCTAGAAGACCAAAAAAAAAAAAAAAAAAAGCCTGCATTTGTCTCCTATGTGTAGAGATCCCATTCTACCTCATCTTAGAGTGAATTGTTTACACAGCTATCTCCCAATAGACTTTCTTGAAAGTGAGTACATACATCTCAATTAATGCCGATTCAATTAAATACATTTTTATTTTGGTTTCTAAGAACTTTCTGTGTTATGCAAACACAATGAAAGGAAGATCATGACAAAGAATCAGAAAAAGCTTTTTGAAGGAGAACATTTCATACAGTCATAGACAACTTAGGCTAAAAGGGACTTGGATAATAACAGTGATGTCCTAATTTTGCAGATAAGAGGGAGGAACGCACTGATAGCTAAGAGGGAGTGGGTCTGGATCTCAGACTTCCAGGTTTGGTTTCCTTTCCAAGTCTGAATCCTTTCAGGCAGAGACGTGGCAAGCAAACCCAAGGAGATGAAGGAGGCAAAATGGCACAGATGTTTCAAAGCAAAGGGACTATCCAGGAAATGAAGATTACTTTAGTTACCAGGGAAGAAACGTGTATATGTCATGGGGGAAGGGAAGAGAAAATGCACGTATGTGGCACAGCCCTATGTGGTGCGGTCATATGAAGGAAGCTGTATGAAGAAGTTGGTGGGACTCTGAAGAATGAAAGGGCTATGGGTAAGCAGGAAGGAAGGGGAGGAAGATACAGGGTACAGAAGGATGAAAAGCTCATGGTGGTCAAGAAAGTTGTAAATGGTGGTAGATACTATAATGGGTCACACAGATATGCACAAAAGAAAAGGCCAGAACACACAAAGTCTCAAAAGGTTAAGCTGTGAAATTTATAATTTTGAATAATACTGAGACATTCAAGATTCTTAAGCTTGAGTGATAGGATAAAAAAGAAACAGTATAAATTGATAGTTATCAAATTTAAGATGACAAAGGTATTTTAAATTTCTACTTTATTCCCAATATAGATCACTGTCATAAAGCTTTCTGATGATCTAAAGCTGGTTAAAAATGAAGACCTTGTATAGGCACATTACTTTAGGACATTAAGCTAAGTGAATTATATTGATCATAATCTGCTAAGACAATTTTTTTCTTTAAATAGTCAAACTAATAAGAGATTTCACAGTAACCACATATTAATAGAACTGGAGGATTCTTGCTTTTGCTAAGCCTTGGGAAATGGTTTATAATCATTTGATAAGTTGATGAAGTATTAGCAAGCAAGATGGTAAAAGAAATAAAATATACAATCATTGTATAAAGTTCCAGAAACACTTTATTTAAAAATGGAGTTGTAAATGCATAACAAAATAACATAAGTAATAAATGTAACAAAAATAAATAAGGAGGATAATGTATTCATACAAAATAAAAATAACATAGTAAAAGGCCAAATGTTTATAATTGAACCAAACTGTGTAAACACTTAAACAAGAATGTAAGCAGAGTAGATTCTAATATTTTCCTAAACTCCTTACCTTCTACTTCCATGTGGATATAATCAGTACCCAAATATTAAATAAAAGAGGGAGCAATGCTGATTATTTTGTCCAACTTTTTCTTCAAATGGATTGACCCTGTTTTAATGTTTCGTTTATTCCTTCAAAGCATTTGTATCTTTCCATTTATGTTCTTTAAAACCTTTTTTCAGTCTTCCTTTATTAGACAGAATGGGGAATTTAGCTTTACAAAGAGAATAGTTCATTTACCTTTTTTTTTTTTTGAATTTAAAGAAAAATAGGGGATCCATTATACTTTTGTTTTTACATCTCTATAAAAAGTTTTTTGCATCTTTATTGATTGATCCAACAATACAGGATTTTAAAAATCCTGTAAAGTCTTGAAGTGTATAGAGTTACTTTGTTTCTTAAAACAAATATAGCACAGGATTATTGTGGAAATATTAAAGACCATTTCATAAAAGTTGCAGTTTAACCTTAATAGACTGATGGGGTCAAGGGGGAAAATCCAGGTCTACTAATAATATTTAACTGAATTAAGATACACCCCAATTATAGTGTTCTGGAAACACAAAGGTAATTACTTTTCTTTTTTTTTTTTTAAGCTATCCAAATGTCAACTTACTGGAAAGAGAAAAAACAAGTTTAAAGAAGAAATTTTTCATAGGCTTCTTGTTTAGTAGCACAGGCCAAAGGCCTTTGTCGTCGTCGTCTTGCAGGGTCCTTATAAATGTGTAAGACAGACAGGATTTACTATTGAGTCCTACAGGGAAACACACAGAAGCAATTCATTGCTTGGGAGTGAAACTATCAACTAATCTTATGACTACTGGTTCTCCAAGTCCCCTAATGAAGAAAATTTTAACCTCATGATCATTTCAAGGGAATTTTTTTTTCAACTGTCACATATAAACTTGGTAACACAGGACCAATATACATGTTCTGAGTTTTAAAAATATACTCCACCTAAACTATCTGTCTAGTTTAATCTTTCTAGTTATCATTTAACCTAAAATGAGAGACCAAATCTTATTTCCATTAAAAAAATGAAAAAAAGTGCCAAATTGATCTTTTTGAAAGTGGAGTAAAACACTGTGGGGTTAAAACAAATACAGTATTATCAATCTCCTATGTACAAAAAAGACGGTTAGTCCTTATTGATATATAGATATGTCCACCTACCACTCCCAGCAAATCTTAGTGCAAACATAATAGTTAATTTCCGTAAACCCCAAGACAATTTATGTATCAACAAAGTTATATAAATCACATCTATGTTGGAAAATTTTAGGACACAGAGTGACTGTGGTGGAAGGTCTGCTTTACTGTGGAGAGTACTTCTGTCATTGTGTCCAATGGTAATGAGTACTCATATAAATCCTATTATTAAGAAGCAAATAGAATGGTTTAACAAATCTGTACAGATGAAGAAGTCCATTTCAGGGAGCAGCTTGGCACAGGAGACACAGGGGTTCAGAAATGTTGGCTATTTAGTTTGCTTGTAGGTCACAGCATGGCTTAAAAAAAAGAAAAAAGATCTATGAAGGGAAAGGGTGTAATCATAAAATTCAATTTGAAAATCATAAAACCACAAAAGGTGACACTGCCACAATCTGCTTTTTCCTATTTGTGCATCAAGTGGTTATCTAAATGGTTTGAAAGGACTGATATACTACATTGTAAGCCAAAAATAAATAAATAAAATTAAGAAGACAGGGATTCCAAGATTGTAGCTGACCAAGCTGTCTTGTTTTGTGTACGTCAACACTATGCTGCTTCCAATATTCCTAGTCATTCCACAGGTAATGATTTTTCAACACTCAAGAGAAAGTCATTCATGTACTGTAACATCTTCCTCTTCCCCATCGGGGTTGAATCTATTGAAATGTATACTGAAATCAGCCTCAGATTCAGCATTCTCAAATTCAGCTGAGACTGAAATAGCAGCAGGATGAAGAGCCCTAGCTTCTGGTTGGCCAAGTGTTGGTGTCTGACCCGGGCTGCTATGGTTATTCACAGGGCTGGACTTCTGTTTTGGTGGAGATGGCAACATAGCACTGGGAAATCCCATGTTGTTCAGAGCCTCCAAAGTTCCATCAGGATCAATCATAGCGTTGATTGCTAAAGGGAAGGAAAAGGGAATAATTCTAGATGCAGTTACATTCATGTATAAACACTGTTGATGATTTGGATAATACTTAAACTATCAGCACGTATGTGATCTTAAATGTGGCTAATCTTCCAATATTATATTTAAAACTCCATTCTTAGTTATTCTGTAGTTGTACTGTAAATTACCCAGCCCTGAATACTTTCTCTGGGTCCTTTGATGTGTCACTTATGGGCATTTCAGAGACTTGTAAGTCTGGTATTTGAAGATGTAGAATTCAAGAAAAATCTTGTTGAAATTTGTCTTCATTATTGTGAGAGGATAGAGAAAATACTGAATATGATTTTTAATAAATATCTAAACCCTATTTATCACTCAGATAACTGAGGAATTAGCTGCTAAGTCAGGGTTCAGAGTAACCTCAAGGCTAGAGAGGCCAGAAGAACATCAGCATACTTTGAATGCTACCACAGAATATGTCATTTAGCCTGGCCAGAGTGCTAGGGTATCAGCTGTATATACCACTGAGATACAGGGGGAACTTCCCTCAGAGCCTACAGACTAATATCGCAGGGCAGCTTGCAAAGCCAAACAGACTTGCTGCCTGTATGGGAGGAGTCAGTTAAAGATCAGCTTCAATCCAAAAGATCTTTGGGTTGACATGGAAAGTTCACAGGCTGTGATTTTCAGTTTGGCACTGGGCAGAGTAGGGAGCTGGGAGAAGGAAGTAACACAGATGTAAGAATCATGTCAAAGGTACTTTTAAAAGTATACCCCCAGTCAACCAGCTAAGAAGCACTGTGTTAGCAAGCCGCTTTTACTCATGGGGTGTATCATAACCCTTAGGTATGCTGGGGCTGAATAAAGGTTAAAAATCATTTTGATAGGATCCACATATGTACCTATGATTATTCAATAGATAAAGACTCAGTAGAATCAGCAGTTGACTATGGAACCTGCTTGTTGTACCACTGGGGACTTCTAGGTCAAGAGATACACAGGCATTAATGTACAATCCAGCTCTGACACAAACCAAACAACATCCCTTTCAAAGTTTAGAGGGCAGTCTCTTTCATTTTCTCCTCTCCTTTCTCTTCTGGTCTCTATGGCCAATATGTACTCATTTCTTGTTAACTAAGCAACTATTATTTCTATTAGAATGTAAGTTTGTTTCAGGTTACACCACCGACATAATTTAAGAATTGTCAAATCACACAAATAATGCTAATTAACACAACCTTATTATATATTTTTCACATATTATTTAATACATAAAAAATGCCAATTAGTTTATGACATCTAGCCTATTGTCAAACCTATGAACTAAAATATGCCCCGCATATATCTTTATTATATTTTTAATTTTTACACTGGGTTTAAAAAATTCCTTTTTATGAGTAATGTGAATGTATAGAACTCTATATTTTATGTATGTCATTACATTTAATCAAATAATATGCTAACAATAAGAATAGTTTAAGAAATACCACTTAGAAGGCACTTATTCTAAATTATTAGCTCTTTATACTTAATTCAGTAGTCTATTTACCTTGTAGCTGTTTTTCTACTCTTTTCAGTTCCTGTAAGATAGAAGAAATCTCCTGCAGGGAAAGCAATAACAAAAATTAGCCTCTACTTTAGCTAAATGGTATCCCTTTACAAGCAATGAATTTCACACTCATTTTATTTGGAACACTTAATATTATCTACATGGTACTTACTACATTAATAGCAACATGATATGAAATAATTATATCTACTAAACAAGATTCAAACTAAAATATTTAAATTACAATGAAATAGAATGATTTTTTCAGTGAGATGATTGTAGCAGATGAAAAGTTTAAAGTCATTTATTACTATTTAAGCAAAGTTTTTTTTTTTTTTTTTTGAGACTGAGTCTCACTCTGTTGCCCAGACTGGAGTGCAATGGTGCAATCTTGGCTTACTGTAACCTCCTCCTCCCAGGTTCAAGTAATTCTCTTGCCTCAGTCCCCCAAGGAGCTGGGATGATAGGCGCCCGCCACAATGCCTGGCTAGTTTTTGTACTTTTAGTAGAGACAGGGTTTTGCCATATCGGCCAGGCTGGTCTTGAACTCCTGATCTCAAGTGATCCACCCTCCTTGGCCTGACAAAGTGCTGGGATTACAGGCGTGAGCCACTCTGCCTGGCCGCAAAGATTTTTAAAAATTCTTATTAATCAACCTTGCAGTGACTATGTAAAAATGCCTTCAAATTATCTTTGTAAAAACATATAAACTGCAACCTCAATATTATAATTATATTCTGAGCAATGAAAATCTCTACAAATTCTTTTAAAAAGATAAGTATTACATTAAGTAAATGGAAACAACTTATGTCAACTTAATATTTTCAAGTTAAATTTGGTTCTCTTTAAAAATTTCATGTTTCTAATGTTTAATTATTACAAGAAGAATATATACTAGTAAGAAACACAAAAGGCTCCTCCTTCATACCCTCTGCAACTCTGAAACAATCAACATTTTAAACCTGTGAGTCAGTAGAAGCAATACAATTTCCCAAAAGTTTGCATTTATATATTCTTTTGAAAAAGCAAATCAACGAATAGCTCAAAAATAAGGGTATTTTCCTTAAAATAAAACTCTACTAAAATGTTTTAATCTTCAAGAAAAATTACTATACCATGCTTGAGGTTTTCACAATAGGGACTTCACTTTCGGCTCTTAATTTGCTTTCTATGTCATCCCAATTCCGATCTTTGTCTTTAAATAATATTCTATAAATCAAAAAACATAAGCATATAACTTTTTATATTTTAAAAACTTATAACTTTTTTGTTAATGATACCAAAACAACGTATCTTTTCAAAGGTACATGAAGAAAAAAAACCCAATCATTGCATAAATTGAGAATTAAAATACTAAGCCAACAATACCCATTAATGTGTATGAGCTCCAGTTGAATGCTTATTAATACATGAATACATTTTTTACTGTTTATCTTATTCTTTATTGAAAACAAAATATAAAACAAATGTAAAGATGTTATGACCTCAAAACTTTAATATTTATAATTTACAATACAGTAATGCCCTCTTATCTACGGTTTCTCTTTCCAAGGTTTTAGTTAGTGGCAGTCAAGCGTAGTCCGAAACTATTACAGTATTTTGGGAGAGGCAGAGGGAGAGAGAGAAAAAGACCACATTCACATAACTTTTTTTTACAGTATACTGTTATAAATCTTCTATTTTATTATTAGTTACCATGGTTAATCTCTTAATGTGCCTAATTTATAAATTAAACTTTATCACAGGCATGTATGTGTAGGAAAAAACACAGTATATTAGGTTTTAGAACTATCTGTGGTGTCAGGCATCCATTGGGTGTCTTGGAACAACATGTATCACCTGATTATAAGGAGAAACGACTGTGTAACTGTCACTTATAAAGAAAATGCAATTTTGTTCAGAGAGAATATATGAAGTATAGGAATAAGTGAGATAAACAGATTGAATTAGGTATAAACAATTGTGTCTGTAAAGACTTCTTTATATAGGAATAAGCACCTTATTGATCAAGAAAAGTGTGTATATTATTTTAAAGACTGAAAATTGGGAGTACTTACTGTGCTTTTCTTTAAAAATTGTTAATTCGTGTTAGTATATTTGTACATAATAACCTATTAGGAATTAGGATGCTATTCTTTTGATAAAAACAATTGCCAATAAAGATAATTATTCTATCATTACCCTAACATCAAATAACTTATAAAATAAAGGACCACAACATTTTGATGTGTCTTCCAAATGTGGGACATTTTTCTCTCTAACACTTTAGAATCTATCAGACATGATTCAGCAGTTTTAGAAAGATGTAAAAGACTAGCTACTTTTTTGGTTTCTTTTAAAATTTCTTCAGTACGTCTGGAAATCTAGTGTAAACACTATAAATCTCATGTAAATTTATTACTACTGGAAGCTGAACAGCATTTAAGCAGTAAACTAAGTGAATATTTGTGCTGGTATTTCTTCAAAGATCAACGTACCAGACTTACCTTATGTAAAATCATGAAATTCATTAACATCACATCGAGTCTGGAACATTTGCTTAAGGTGACAATGGGTCTAGAATCTGGTATAAGAATATTCTTATTGCCTACTTATTAAATTTTCTAAACTCAAAAAAAATAAACACCCTTGCCAGCCATCTTTTCTAAACTATTATGTTCTTATAAAAGAGTCCTTGCAGCATTAGGACTGATGGAGAATAAAGAAATAATGACTATTTCATGGACCAACTTAGAACTTTAATGGACTTACACAATAAAGAAAGTCTCTGTTTAGCCACACAGTGCTAAAAATTCAGTGAATTTTTCCAGAGGACGGCTACTGAGTATAGTGTTTGTGGATCTAAAACTGTTAAACCATACACATTTCACCTTTGGTGAAAATGGGTTAGAATAGTTACCTATGGTCCCTGAAAAAAAAAATGCGCCACTGAAGAAATAAAAGGTTTATTTTAAAATACAGTTTGTTGGCCAGGCACAGTGGCTCATGCCTGTAATCCTAGCACTTTAGGAGGGCAAACTGGGTGGATCACTTGCTGCCAGGAGTTCGAGACCAGCCTGTGCAACATGGCGAGACCTCGTCTCTATAAAAAATACAAAAAAATTAGCCAGGTGTGGCGCAGATGCCTGCAGTCCTAGCTTCTAAGAAGGCTGAGGTGGGAGGATCACTTGTGCCCAGGGAGGTCAAGGCTGCACTGAGTGAGTGAGCTGTGATCATGCCACTGTACTCTAGCCCGTCTCAGAAAAAAAACAAAAACAAAAAACAACAAAAAAACAAAACACAAAAAACAATTTGTAAATATAATGGTACAGATCTAAGAAGTCAAACTTGCCTTTTTTTTTTTTTTTTTTTTTTTTTGAGATGGAGTCTTGCTTTGTCCCCCAGGCTGGAGTGCAGTGGGTGTGATCTCGGCTCACTGCAAGCTCCGCCTCCCGGGTTCACGCCATTCTCCTGCCTCAGCCTCCTGAGTAGCTGGGACTACAGGCGCCCGCCACCTCGCCCGGCTAATTTTTTGTATTTTTAGTAGAGACGGGGTTTCACCGTGGTCTCGATCTCCTGACCTTGTGATCCGCCTGCCTCGGCCTCCCAAAGTGCTGGGATTACAGGCGTGAGCCACCGTGCCCGGCCCAAACTCGCCATTTTGACATTATGAAATAAACTTTAATGTAATATTTAAATACTAGAGAATCAGAAAATTAGACCAAGAAATTAGTTTAGACCAGGCTATAATGATCAGAACTTGTTTTTGTTCAAAGGTCCTTATCAATTTTAAACTGAAAAATCATAGCTTTCAAAGTCATATTCAGATTACATTATAGATTTAACATAAGCTAAACTTCAGCATGAAAATACATAAAATTCCAAAGCTCATTTCATTAAATAATTTAAGAATTAAGTTAGGATACTTTTTGATAAAGCCATTGGTTTTAGGGAAAGAAACAAACAGAAGTCTCAGGCTCCTATCCTACGAGCCAAAACCAATTCTCTAGTACTAGCCATTAAAACATGCAGACGCGGAGTTGTGCATTGATGGCCTACCAATGCAAGGCCATGCGACACAACCTAAGGGGGTCATTTTCACATGGAATGCGATGAGAATGCTGTACATACAACAGGAGTTCCTGTATATATATTTAACAATTGATTCAGCAGTGTTCATACAATGTAAATATGCGTGCCTCTAGGATGAACCCCAGTAGACATCTGAGGTTATAACTCCTGACATAAAGCTTAAAGACCAGTTGATGCTCAAACTACCCTGGCACTTTTCATGCAGAAGGTCCAGGTCTCTACCCCTTAGGTTTAGTTATCACAACTCAGGTCTACCTTTGAACAATATCTTCTTCCCAAAGCCTTCTCTAATCATCCTAGGTGAAAGTGATCCTTTCTTTGCCTTTATATCTCTAACTGAGCACTAATCTGTTTTATGCTATCTTGTACAATAGTTGATTTTATATGCGCCTCACCTTGCCAATTATACTGGAAACGCTTTAATAATAGAAATGGTTTTATCCTCATTACCTTCCATAAAACCTGCCATAGTGTCCAAACTCAACGCTCAAACTGAAGGCAATTCCAATACATTAAACATTCTGTATTTATGTATAACTTTATTGAGGCATTTTTCTGCATCTTTTCTTAAACTTTATAAATTCTGTCACTTTCTGAGACAATACAGTTTATCAATCCATCAGCAATGTGTTCTTTGTTTTCAATTTTAGTTCAATGTCAAAGCTATAAAAAATATTTTTCTTTGGGGGAAGACTACAGAATGTAGGAAAGCTGCTCTGTGGTAAGGAAGAGAATGGTACAGGGCAGGTAATCTGTGAACATCTGCTGAATAAATGAATGAGTGGTTAAGAATCCAGTTATCAGGGACGAAGACCTGTATTTCAGCAGGTAGGATGAAAAAAACATGGTGTACTTGTTTATAGGTGAGGAGACTCCAGGGTTTTCCAGTTACAAGCCACATGACTATACAAGACTCTCATGATTTTTTTACGGGTAACACTGGTGTATCAAGAGGACCCATATTGGATATATTAGCTTCCTATGGTTTTTAATGATAAAATCCAAACTACTTAACAAATTCTGCCAAAACAGATTCATCCTCATCTCTCTAGTGTCATCTCTCACCATACTCTGGCCCTTTCACTTCACGTAGTTTTTGACTAACTCCTCTCCTCATCATTCAGGACTTAAACTGCATGGCAATTTCTCTAAGAGCCCTTCTCTGAATTTCCAAAGTGCCCTTGCTATGGGCTTCCATAGTAACCATCATGTATTTCCCTTAACACACTGAACTGTAATTACCTGTTTACCTGCCTTCTACACTAAAATGTGAGGACATCAAAAACAGTGCTAGACAAATAACACATAATCAAAAATCATTCAATGAATGAATGAGTCTGGAGACTTTATTCCCACATAATATGATCTTAACCAATGTTTATTTCATTTATTTATTTCTTTGGTTAATAATCCTTCCATAATGCCCCAGCTCTAGAAAATAATTTTAGTGGAACTAAAATAAAAATTATAACAATTATATATTACATTTAACTACAATGAATGCTTGAGCCAAATCTGAGGCATGAACCATGGTATTAATAAGCAGCTGTGTGATTGAGGCCTACAGATTTGTTTACTCATGTGTAATAACTAATAAGTTAAGCTTAAAATTTTTTTTCCCTACAAATTTCAGTTAGGCTTTACCCCAGGGAATGGTGGACTTCATTTGTCTCTGGTCATAGGATATATTAGCAAATCATAGGTGAATGAGTTGCACAGTGAAGGAGATTCTTTTACTTGTGAAAGAAGTAAACCTGGGAATGATGGAGTCACAAGGGGAAAACATGTACTATATCTTACATAAGACAATAATAGGGTGCTAATTACTTAATCACTGATTGTGACTAAAAGAAAAACAATGGACTCATTTATAAGCCCTATCAGGATTTATAAAATGTGGTATTTATAAACAGCATGCAACTACTTTAATTTCTCTAAAATCAATTATAACCCTTAAAATTTCTTAGTTAATAAGGTTCCAGTTTATACCTGAAATTAATATTGTTATTATACTTTTTATCTCATCAATATAAGCAGTGATATTAGTATTAAGAAAAAGTTAATGCAGGTAATTGGGCTTCAAGTGGAAACAGAAAATGTGAGTAGTAAAATACAGGGAAAATCAAGTGAAATAACGAAATCAAGTCAAATCATGTCGATAGCAGAAATAGCTAACTTAATACAAGCTGATTGGTTTACATGGTAGAGAATGTAAATTCCATGAGAACAGGGGTCTTTGTTTTGTCAATGTCTAATTATAAAGTGACTAGAATGTACTTAATACTTATTTGTTAATAAGTAAATATTAAAATATTATTCTGTAAAAATTAAGTCTGTTTAAAATTCATAAGAATATATAGGATTTGATAAAGGTAAATTCTCTTCAAAAAAAAAAACAATGGATAGGTATGTAATGGCAGTCATTAAAAACACTTTCGACATTATTTATATGTACAAGGTACTCCTTATGAAAAGCCAAACATTAAATGTTCTATTGCTTTTTTTTTTGAGATAGGGTCTTGCTCTGTTGCCCAGGCTGCGGTGCACTGGCACGATCACAGCTCACTGTAACTCTGAACTCATGAGCTCCAGTGATCCTCCCATTTCAGCCTCTCAAGTAGCTGGGACTATAGGCATGTGCCACCATGCCCAGCCAATTTTTTTTTTTTTTCCTTCATCTCACTATATTGCCCAGGTTGGTCTCCAAGTCCTAGGCTCAAGTGATCCATCTGCCTTGGTCTCCCAAAGTGCTAGGATTACCAAGCATGAGCCACTGCACCCAGACTCAGCTGTTTTTTCACTAGGCAGCATGCCTCATATTCCAATCAAATATGGAGGGGTCTGTCAATACATTTCACTCATACTCTTTGGGAAAAGTAAAGATCTAATTAAGAGAAAAGATCAAGGTACAAAAGCAAATAAAATATGATCATATTTGTATAAACCTTTGAGAAATGAACCCAGAGTGGGGAAACACACCACTATTAGATATAATATACATTTTTTCTGGAAGATTTATATTTTTTAACCATGTTCATGTATTACTTTTGCTAAAAAGACACACATTTTAAAATAAATAGAAAAACGGGACAAGACAGTGCAGAGTACATTATTTTTAACATAAGGAATTTTAAATTAATATTCTTTTAGGAGGCAATAAAGTGAAGAGAAGTTCTCGTACACCTTTAAGACTTTTTTTTTTTTTTTGAGACAGAGTCTTGCTCTGTTGCCCAGGCTGGAGTGTAGTGGTATGATCTTGGCTCACTGCAAGCTCTGCCTCCCGGGTTCATGCCATTCTCCTGCCTCAGCCTCCCGAGTAGCTGGGACTACAGGTGCCCACCACCACGCCCGGCTAATTTTTTTGTATTTTTAGTAGAGACAGGGTTTCACCATGTGAGCCAGGATGGTCTCGATCTCCTGACCTCGTGATCCGCCCACCTTGGCCTCCCAAAGTGCTGGGATTATAGGCGTGAGCCACCACGCCCGGCCACCTTTAAGACATTTTTAAGATACAGGCTCAAGATAACTTAAAACACATTGTTTTAAGCTAAATAGACTGTTTTTAAGAATACTTTAAGTTTTAAATGGTGTTTTTGAAATTATTTTTGAAAAAATTTAATGGCTTCTTGGTACTCATCAAACGCTGATAAAATATATTATTTCAATATATAAACAATATAGAATTATATTTGTGTGGAATATTACAATTCACAAACCATGTTCAAGTACTGTTTCATTACATTTTAAATTTTAATTATAGGAATCAGAAATAAGCAATAGCAGCATGGATTTCTGAAGTACTGTTAAATAAAATCTGTAAGTCTATTTATGTTTTGAATTAGTAATAAATTTAAAGTTATAAAGTAGTACTGGATAGATTTTTACTTTGGGACAAATTTTTCCAAAGGTAAACACATTCATTCTGATGATATATTTTTAGCCTTGAGAAAAAGCAACAAAAAGCAAAGTGAGGTGATATTAAAGTTAAAAAAACATAAGCTATATGTATATGTACCTGATCTTTCCAGCTGTCTTATCTATAGATTGTCTTATCTTCTTAGAGAACTGAAAGACAGATGACAGCAGCAGATTATCTCCCATGACCTGCAACAGCCAAAGAAAAAAGTAGATATTAAAATATTACCCCTGTATTGTATAACTACTGGGATCACCAGTCATAAGTCACTATAGTTAGGGGCAGTTAGTATTCATGCTTATTTTAATTATAAACCAATGAAGTATATAATTAATACGTAACTAAAATGAGAAAGTGAAAGAAACACTATTAACAAAGGAGTTCTTTTATTAAATAACTTGTCAAGTTTCCATGTTATTTTGGTCTTATCAGTTTCCAAACACAATCCATTTTATCCTCAGTTTATCTTCAATGACTATCATGATCCTATCTCTCTTACTTCCAACTGAAGTATAAAAGAGAAGATACAAGTAACTTAGAGTACTAAATTTATTATTTATTCTTTCACCAAGTAATGTGAATACAGAAATCAAGAAGAGTACAATCCTTGTTCTCCAGCAAAGAGTCTAGTGGGAAAGATACATTTTTAAAAATTTACTCAAAATAGTAAGTTTTTATACGGGGTGTTGGTATTACTCCAGCTGAGATGCATGGGCAAAACCAGGGGTCACCAACCTCTGTAAAGAGCCAGAGGGTAAAGGTTTAGTCTTTGAGGGACATAGGGTCTCTGCCACAATTCCTCAAGTCTGCCTTTGCAGTGTGAAAGCAGCCATAGATAATGAGCAAATCATGCATGTGGACATAGCTGTGTTGGAACAAAACTTTTACAAAACAAGTGGCAGGCTGGATTTGGCCTATGGGTTGAAGTTTGCCAAGCCCTAGGCCAAATCATGAAAGGCAAAGCTAATGAAACATGGTAGAAAAAGGACAAAATTTGAGTCTAGATCTGGTTTTCAAAACCAGCTCCTTATATTGTCAGTACTGTATCTGGCGTCTGAAAGAAAACAGAAGATAAGGCCCTAGATGGCAAAAAGGTTTAAAGATCACTGGGGGAGATGATGGTAATATACAGGGAATACGATTACATGTTTTATCAGAAAGCCTAAGGTCTACAAAACAAGAAGAGACGTTCAGATAAATTTTGAGATTCGGTGCTGTAAGAATTCTAATGAGGCCGGGCACAGAGGCTCACGCCTGTAATCTCATCACTTTGGGAGGCTGGGGCGGGTGGATCACAAGGTCAGGAGATCGAGACCATCCTAGCAAACATGGTGAAACCCCATCTCTACTAAAAATACAAAAATTAGCTGCCCATGGTGGTAGATGCCTGTAGTCCCAGCTACTTGGGAGGCTGAGGCAGGAGAATTGCTGGAACCTGGGAGGCAGAGGTTGCAGTGGGTGGAGAGAGCGCCACTGCCCTCCAGCCTGGCGACAAAGCGAGACTTCCTCTCAAAATAAAAAAAAAAAAATAATTCTAACGAAAGAGAGTTCATTGATGAGTGGCATAAATAAGGAAGTGATCATGGAAAAATGTGAACTAACTTCAGAATGACAAGGATTTGAATTTAGTGGGCAATAAAATGTTATTTAGGTTGTGAAAAGTAACATTGTCAAGGAAAGGATAAATAAGCAAAATGGTTTTTGTGGGCCTTAAGAAAACAATCAAATAAAGATGGAAGACATATACAAATTAGGAAGGCAGGAGAAAGGGCAGGAGAGTCTAAGGAAAGATTGCAACACAGAATAGGGTATTTCTCTTTTCTTTGCTCATGAAGTTTAGCTTGTTGTCACAAAGCATTAAATAAATTCCTGATATCAACCTTGAGATAACTATCAATGGAGATGTTTCCATTCTCTTTAAAAACATAAACTTCTTCCACATAGTTTTATTACGTTTGGAGAAATTTGTCTTCCTAGACATCAGGACAGAATGAATAGAATAAGATTAGAGAATGGGCCCTTTTCCTGACACCAAGAACAAATCAACTATTAGGCCAGGACAGATCAAGTATGCTTTAAAACTTTTTAGTATACTTCAATTGTAACTTTCAGGCTAGTGGCATACTTTTCCACCAGGTAGATCTTTTTCTACTCAGTACCATGAGAAACATACATATTCTTACATAATAATCTCAAGATCCTATTCCTAAATCCAGGGATCCACAAATATTAATCTATCATCAATCTCTTCTTGTCAACTGTTTCTTTCTACACTTTTCCTGTACCTAGCCCTTAAGCATATATCACCTCTGTGTGTTGTTCCTAAATCACCTCTTTCCATAGTAGTATTTGAAATAGCCACTCTTTGATGAAGGAACTCCTTTATATCCTTGAATTTTTTATTACTCTGTAATTGTTCAATCTGGGAATATACCAGTTTATACATTCACTTTTCAGCTGATGTAAACAGTTTCCAAGTTTTTGATATTGTCAACAACGTTACTATAAATGTAACTTCTACTGTCAATAGGAAGGGGTTTTTCTTGTACATACACTAGCAAGAAAATTGCTAGGTCATGTGATGTCTTTATTTTCAACTTTAGGAGATAGTGTCAAACTATTTTCCAAAGCCACGGCACCAACTTAACCTCCACCAACCACACATAAGAAAGCCTATGTATCTACATTTCCTCCAGTACTTAACATTTTAAGACTTTTTAACGTGCCAACAATTGAATGATTATAATCTCACTGTAGTCTTGACATGCATTTTTCTGAACACTCGTTAAGTTAAACATCCCTTTATGTTTTCTAGGCCTTCAATATTTTCTCTTTTTTTTGTCATTTTTTTTTTTTTTTCGGAGACAGAATCTCACCCTGTCACCCAGGCTGGAGTGCAGTGGTGTGGGTTCAGCTCACTGCAACCGCTGCCTCCCAGGTTCAAGCGATTCTCCTGCTTCACCCTCCTGAGTAGCTGGGATTACAGGCACGTGCCACCATGCCTGGCTAATTTTCGTATCTTTAGTAGAGAGGGAGTTTCCCCATGTTGGCCAGGCTGGTCTGAAACTCCTGACCTCAAGTGATCTGCCCGCCTCGGTATTTTCTCTTTGGTGAAATGTTGTTCATGTCTTTTGCAGATTTTTCTATTGTGTTTTTTAATTGATTGGAGGGAGTCCTTTATATATACTGTATACTAATCCTTCATAGGCTTTATGTTTTGCAAAAGTTTGTAACTTGTATTTCTACCTTCTTTATTATTTAATAAAGAAAAAGTCCTTAATTTTAATATACTCAAATGTATCAATTTTCTAACGCCAAAACTTTTTGTTTCTCTTAAGAAATCACTCCCTAGTACAATATTGAAAGAAATTTGTCTGTATTTTTTAAGTAAAAGTTTTACAGTTTTTCTTGCATTATTTAATAACTAAATTCGTTTGGAGTTAATTATTTGTATATGATGTGATGTCATGGTGAAATTTCATTGCATTTATTAAGGAGAATCACTTTTTCCCCAGCCCTACTTACTGAATGGTTCCTCCTATTCTCACTTACGGAACATGCTTCTTCTGCCGTATGTTAAAATTTATAGTTTACTTACTTCATCCCTGCTCCAGGTTCTCCGCCTTGTAATTGTTAAGTGATCAGGAGGCTCTGCTGCTTGAGGTCTTGGATCACCAGATCGACCGTTGTTTCCTTCTGGTGTTTTAGAATGAACTAATAGAGGAATCTTTCGGAAGTTGAGGCTTTCATCAAAAACACGATCAACCAACTAATGGGACAAAAGCAAACCTTTATGAGAACACAGTAATTTGAAAAATTACCAATACTGGCATTACAATTTTTATGATTAGACAGAAGTTATTCCATTCTCAAGTAGTAACAGAGGCATGACATCTTCAATAAACCAATTACTCTTTCTTTTTATAAGCACTTCAAAGGTATTTCCTTTATAAAATCGAGGTTCATCTACATAGGTTTTATTTTCAAAATCTAAAATATGTAACTATGTTAAATTTAATTCTTCCATGGATAAGATTTTCTCCAAATGGAAAACAGACGGTAAATAGAAAAAAAGCTGAGCCACGTAGATGGACAATGAGTTTCATTTTACACACATTGCCTTACCAGTATAAAATAATGTTTCTTTTTCTTTTAGTTTCCTATCTTGTTTTTCCTTTTTTTCCTCCCCAAATCCAGGTGTCAAATTTCTTCACAAGATACATAAATTGCAAATTCCAATTAAGTTTACAAAAGGAAAATATTTTTTTAAACCACAAAATAAATATTTTGGTCTTAGTCAAATAAACTTTTAACAATGCTACAGAAATTCACATTCTAATAAAAATGATATACTGCCATCTACAGTGCAAATCACAGACATACAATACTAAGTAACTCGGGTTTACTGAAGAGGGAATCAACCTAGTACAATATTCTGAAATAAAACAAACAAAAAAAAATGAAATTTATTCAATGGAATGTTTAAGTAATTTTACTGGGTCTGAGTGAATGTATAATCATGTTAGGTAAAATTTAGTTAGAAAGCTGAGAAAATAATATCTTCATCATTTTAAATGTACCAGAAGAATTGTGTATGTCTTGCCACCAGGACGATCCTTAAGGTTTTCATCAATAACGATGATTTCATATACAATTACATTTGATCAATGTGGTAACAAAACTCTACACAGATTGATGAAGTATCATTTAATAAGTTAAACAACACATTGAAGGAAAACAAACAAAAAAGTGACCATTAAAGAATCAGATTAAAGAATAAATGTGACAAAAAGCAAATGAAGAAAATATTATTAGCACAGTTTACCACAATTAAATTTGTCAGAAAGGCTAGCCATTTTTGCCTACTATTTAGGATTATCTTGTAAAATTGAAGAAACAGAACAATTAGTATCAGGGGCTGGCAAACTTTTATGCATAAAGAGACAGATAATAAAAGTTCAGGCTTTGTAGCCATACAATCTTTCTCTCAACTACTCAGTTCTGCCCCTGTAGCAAAGAAACAGCCATAGATGAGAGTTAAACAAATGAGTGTGGCTGTGTTCTCATAAAACTATTTATGAACACCAAAATTTGAATTTCATGTAATTTTCATGTGGCAAACTAGTGTTCTTTAGATGTTTTTTCCTGCCATTCAAAAATGTAAAAATCATTCCTAGTTCTTTGGTCTGTATTAAAACTGGCAGCAAGGCCAGTCTGCCAATCTCCAAACACAGAAGTTCATTCTTTTAAATGCCAATCATTTGCTTACATATCTATCCCAGATCAAAACAGCCAACATGGCCAAAGAGTACCACTAATTTTGTATTATATGTTAAAGGCGCTGTCTGGAGCAATGTTATGCAAATGGCGCCTTCTGGAGTTGTACTGTAAGAGGCCCTGATATTGATATTGGATGGGTAATAGTCTATATATGCTAACTTGTATTCCAGACTTTATAAAAATGTTCTGAATATGTATTTGTATGTGTATATTACATACATATTTCAATTTTTCAAAATATCCTTAAGTATATGGGTATTTATCAAAAGAATTATTAAAGCAGTGAAACTGTAGGATTTTTCTCTTTCTTTGCTATCGGAGTATCTTCTAGTTAACTAGCAATGAAAATACTTTTAATTGGAGCATTTTCACAGTCAAACTTTATAGAAACTTTATACAATCATTTATCAAATTTTGGGTTGCTTTTCAGGGTACCATTTATATTCACGTTTCAAGTGAACCTATGGACCAAGAATTAGCAGGCAAAATGCTGTTTCTAAAGAATTTTCCAGCTTCATGTTAATAGTAGACCAAATGTTAGCCTGCACTAGTTTTGTTACAAAAACATAAAATAAACTGTTAAAGCAAAGTTGGAAAATGCAGAGCTTCATGCAAACAGGGAGGGTGGACATAACTAAAATAAACTAAGCAAAAAGCTAAAAGCAAAAGAAATAAAGAAAAGAAAGAACCTTATGCATTTCTCCATGAAGATCTCCTACCTCTTCTCTAGTGTCTATGGCAGAGCCAGGGGTGGTGGCAGCAGTGCTTACTGTGGTACTAGGGGCAGTGCCTGATGAAGTCACTGAATCTATCTCTCCTGCTACATCGTTGATCTCCCGAGCAATGAGAGCAAGATCTTGGCTGATCCTGGTAATAATTTTAGAAAAGAAGTTTAATCCCTTTTAAATAAACAGCTCTAGAAACAATCATTTATGAGATAATCAGTCATGTAAGTTGTATATCTAATTAAATATTTGTACCCCAAATAACTATTAACTATTTTATAGTTAATATAATCAAACTCTTAAACCTTAATTCCAAAATTAAGATTGATGAAACTAAACTCCAAATAACCTACAAGACATCACCTTGATAAATGTACTTTAAATACCCTTGAGTAGAGATATGCCCTTAACATACACTGTTAGTGTTAATGACTAGCATTAATATATCACAGGGGTTCTTAAACTTGGGGAATAATGGATAGAATTCAAGGAGTTCATGAACTTAAATGAGAAAAAACAATTACAATATCATTTTCACTAACCTCTAAGTGACATTTAGCATTTCTTTCAATTATAATAAATACAGGCAACAAACCACAGTGGTATTAGCAATACTGGTGATTTTTGTCATCAACAGAGATCACATTACAGTTGCTACAGGTATCTTAAAACATCATTTACGGTCATCACTACTTCAAAATTAGTGAAGTCATTAAACACACAACAATAACATTTTATTTAATGTTAATAAAGAACCATAAATTACTCTACTACTTTCAAATATTTTCATAACTGAATTTCAATATAATTGGATTTCTTTGTAATTCTTTTATGTTTACACCTCAGAAGGGCTCTACAAGCTTCACAAGATGGCCAAAGGCATCTACAGTACCAAGAAATTAAGAACTCTGCACTCTATTTAGTAGAGCACTTTACACTATGCACAGCACTTTCTAGTACATGTTATGTCACTTGAGGCCCACCAAGTTCTTTTGAGGTAGGATTTATCTGACTTTATCACAATCTCAGAGAACCTGAATGGCTTGCTCATGATCACATATTTAGACGTAGCTAAGGCAGGACCGGATCCAAGCTTTAGTGCTCATTTCCATAAAGCCATTTGCATTTTTACCTACATGGACTGAAGAACTAAATAACTGTTACCAGTGATAATCAAAGGGGAAGACAGATTTTTCTTTTAGATTTTTTTTTAAGAGGGAGAAACTTACAAAACCTACCACTGATATTCCTGTTTTTTGAGAAACATTTCGTTTCAGTAAGATATTAACGTTTTCCAAGTTGCATCCACTGCCCATAAACTCAATGTGGCTATTTCCACAGAAAAGGTTTTGGAATGACAGAATATTATTAAAAGTATATGTGAAAGTTTCTGCAACTTCAAAATCCAAAGGAAATAAAAAGTAACTTAAAAAAAAAAGAAAGAGCCTAGGAGGTCTGGCTATATTGCCCATGCTGGTCTCGAACTCCTGAGTTCAAGCAGTCCTCCGACCTCAGCCTCCCAAATAGCTAAGATTACAGACATGTGCCTGGCTTAAAGTAACGTTTTTTTTTAACTTACGCAAAATGTAAGTTTGAAAGACTTTCAAGCACATTAGTAATTACATAAACATTTAGATTTAAAAAGAGAACTAGGTTGAAGTTATGGACCAACAGAAGCAATTTATGGTCAATATATAAACTTTGTAAGAAATGACAGTTAATTCCTCATTTATTTATCAACACAAAAAGGCAGGAAAAACACCAACAAATATTTACTGATTCCTTATTATGTGCCAGGCACTGTGCTAAGTCTTAAATACTACAACAATGAAGAAGCAGAAAGGGTCCTTGTCCTCATGAAGCTTAGAATAAACAGAAGGCACCATTATAATATAATGAGTACATTACAAAGCAGCTTCATATTCCTCAACTTATTTAATTCCCACCACCACTCTGTAAGAGAAGTATTAATCATCTTGTTTTCCAGATAAGGAAAATGAGACACAGAAGAAGACGTGACCATTTTTTTGGCCAAGGTCACAAATAGTTAAGTGCCATAAATCTTTTCACTATGCCATGCTATATCTCACATGATCGCTCCATATATAATTTTAAAAAACATATTAACTGTTGATGTGATTCTTTTGAAAATGTGCTTAAAGTGTTCCCTTATATAATATAGCAAATCCTTGCAATTCCCCAAAATAAATGAACTAGGATGAGAAACAGAATAACAAAGCTTAATGAGATAAAATACAGATAAGCATCAGTGTATCCAAAACACTATTTTTCATTAAAGTTTTTTTATGCAGATGATCTGTACAATGAAGTTTCTAATATTTGTGGAAAATAGTATAAATTAATTAGAAAAAACATGGACAGCAGCAATCTCCACATGTGATAAGGTAAAATATGTATTACAATGAGCAATCTTAATGTATACACAACCTATATTGTTGATTTGAAAACCTAATTGATATTTTCACATTTAATTCCATTTTATTACAAAATTTAGATAAGAAAATAGCACCAAAGGAACAAAACAGAAACTAAGGGTTCAGTTCTCTAACATTAGTCCAGTCTTTATGTTTTCCCGAGTGTCAGAACCACTGACTCAGTTTCAACAATTCTGTAGAAGTATGCATTATTTAAGAAAAAAAGTGAGATAACATGATAAATGTACTTTAAGTCACAAAGTTTGTAATTTTTCTATGTAAACTATCTCAGTCATAACACTTTTTTTTCACTGAAAGGCTGTATACTGGCAAAAATTATTGTACATTTTGGGTATATTGGAAGATTAAAGGATATATTAAAAACTACAGTTCTCGTGATATGCATACCCAACTAAATATACAATCTTTGCAAGATTATATATCATTACAACCACAATAGAAACAAACTATCATACTTTACTGATTTAAACTGCCAACAAAATATTGTTTTAAATTAGCTATTTAAAAATTTGCCTTATTTATTATTATTTTTTGAGACGGACTCTCACTCTGTTGCCAGGCTGGAGTGCAGTGGTACGATCTCAGCTCACTGCAACCTCTGCCTCCTGGGTTGAAGCGATTCTCCTGCCTCAGCCTCCAGAGTAGCCAGGATTACAGGCATGCGCCACCACGCCCAGCTAATTTTTGTATTTTTAGAAGAGATGGAGTTTTACCATGCTGAACAGGATAGTCTTGATCTCTTGACCTTGTGATCTGCCCATCTTGGTCTCCCAAAGTGCTGGGATTACAGGCGTGAACCACTGTGCCCAGCCAAAAATTTGCCCTGTTTTTTAATAGCACATTAGTTTTCAAAAGTTTTTATATGTAAAACTTTCCAGAGGATACACACATGAACCACTGGAATTAAGTTTCCTTTGACATTACTGGAAAAAAGCAACTGGTTGGCTATTCATGAAGTATACTAGCTTTAGAATCCTAAAACCAAAGCTAATGACAGCAAGTCAAATCTCCTGTTACTTTAACATTGGCTAAGAGATCATAACTGTAATGACTCAGCTTTTAAGAAATAATTTAGTCTAGTTTGTAAATGACCAGAAGTGTTAAAATGTAAAATGAGTTTAAGGACAGACATTTAAGGGTCGTTGCAGAAAAGCTCATGATTTCCACACAATCTAGAAGAGTTTAGTAAGAAAAAAAAAGTTTTGTAAAAAGACGAAAAAGGGCTAGCCAATTTTCCCAGCACCATTTATTAAATAGGGAATCCTTTCCCCATTTCTTGTTTCTGTCAGGTTTGTCAAAGATCAGATGGCTGTAGATGTGTGGAAAACAGTGTGGCGATTCCTCAAGGATCTAGAACTAGAAATATCATTTGACCCAGCCATCCCATTGCTGGGGATATACCCAAAGGATTATAAATCATGCTGCTATAAAGACACATGCACACGTATGTTTATTGCGGCACTATTCACAATAGCAAAGACTTGGAATCAACCCAAATGTCCATCAGTGACAGACTGGATTAAGAAAATGTGGCACATATACATCATGGAATACTATGCAGCCACAAAAAAGGATGAGTTTGTGTCCTTTGTAGGACATCGATGCAGCTGGAAACCATCTTCTTAGCAAACTATCGCAAGAACAGACAACCAAACACCGCATGTTCTCACTCATAGGTGGGAAATGAACAATGAGATCACTTGGACACAGGAAGGGGAACATCACACACCAGGGCCTATTGTGGGGAGGGGGGAGGGAAGGGATAGCATTAGGTATATCTCCTAATGTAAATGATGAGTTAATGGGTGCAGCACACCAACATGGCACATGTATACATATGTAACAAACCTGCATGTTGTGCACATGTACACTAGAACTTAAATTAAAAAAAAAAAAAAGAGGAAAAAGGGGATATCAGCTGAAAGGTACTCAGGAAAGCTGGAAAAAGAAAATATAAGGAAAAAAGTCTAAGGTCAATTATTCTAAGTGAAGTAACTCAGGAATGGAAAATCAAACACCACATGTTCTCACTTGTAAGTGGGAGCTAAGCTATGAGGATGCAAAGGTGTAAGAATGACAGGAATTAGCTTTTAATCCTTGTATCAATTATGAACCCGTTTAGAACACAGGCTCTGTGTTTCAGGGTTTTTTTTTGCCTCCCCAACAGTGGCAAATATGGTCAGCGATTCATTAAAAATATGATTGATAATAGGATGCACCAGGGAAACTTTGAATCTGAATAGAGATCATGGTAATGAGATACGGGAAGAAGAATGGAGAAGAAATTAGTGGTCCCTCTCCCTCCCAACTCCTTGCAATGGTATAAAAGCCAGTCAGCCAAATAGTAAAGAGCCGTATTATTTTTGCAGAGTCAAGGATCCTGTATCAGGCCCCAAAACTTCAAAGGTAAGTATAAAGTAAAAATTCATAAGCATGTGGCTAAAAAGTTTTTTATTTCCATAGGTAAAAACAAATGTTGTTTCATTAAGGATTTGGTTTAGCTTGCATTTTTCCTTCTAAGTGATTAGCTCACTCACGCTCTCCCCTGCACCTCAAATAGAACAAGTATAGTGGTTTAAGGTTTACAAGGCACGGGAAGAAAAAAAAAAAAAAAAAACCCGAGATATTAGCAAATTCACTTTATTTCATAAAATTCTCATTGCTTATACAACGCAGGAAAAGTACACTTGTAAGAGACCCCGTAATAGCACACAGAGGGGGTAAAAAGTCAAGCTAGAAGTACACGAATGCTGGCACCAACTGGACCTATAAAATAGGACATATAAGGTTTTTACTTTGTGTATGAGCAAAAAGTTCTAGATGTTCCCTAACCAGTAAAGACCAACTGTGAATCCCCTGTCCAGAGGCAATCCAGACAGAATGCTCAGTATCACTGGCTACGCAGCACGAACGCTTAGCAAGGTCAAATAGATACTTGGAAATTCTATCTCAAATAAAAGACAGAATTCTTATTACTACACTGCCTACAAATAAAAATACAGCACTTTTTTTTGGCATACAAAAAAGTACCCAGATGAGGCTTTAATGTGATAAGGCTGTAATTTTAAAAAATGTACATGCCTTGTAAATACTTATAACTACATTTTCCCCTGAAGGCTTTTCCTGGTTTTGGCCCATCATTCAAGATTATTTTTCTCAGCAGTTAAAAGCAAGGAACATAACCACATTTATGCGATTCTGTCATTAACTGGATCTCTTCTTTCTTTTTTATTAGACAGCACCTAATTTTAATACAGCCTCTGGCTTGTGGTAAAGCCACATCTGATCTTCAGTTCTTCTTGACATGCCTTTCATACAGACGTGTTACCATTGTAAACAGCTCAAGCTGATCCTAAGAAATTCACCTAAGGTTTCCTAGAAATGTCATTCACATGAGTTCTGTATTTTAAACCATGACTTTGAAAATGAGCTATGTAAAAATCTTTAGAGTTTGACTTAAAACTTTTCAAATTGGAATCTTAAGCATTTAAACTATTCACGGCCTACTGATAATGAGCTAGATATCTTTTAAAAAACAAAAGAGGCCGGGCACAGTGGCTCACACCTGTAATCTCAGCACTTTGGAAGGCTGAGGCAGGTGGATCATTTGAGGTCAGGAGTTCAAGACCAGTCTGGCCAACATGGTGAAACCCTGTCTCTATTAAAAATACAAAAATCAGCCAGGCATGGTGGCGGCGCCTGTAGTCCCAGCTACTCGGGAGGCTGAGGCAGGAGAATCCTTTGAACCTGGGAGGTGGAAGTTGCAGTGAGCCATGATCACGCCACTATACCGAAGCCTGGGCAAAAGAACGTGAGACTCTGTCTCAAAAAAAAAAAAAAAAAAAAAAAAAAGAAGAAGAAAAAAATCCAACAAAACAACAACAAAAAACAAAGGAGACACAGACAAATTTGGGAAGACTCCAGGCATTATTTATTCAACAAAATTTATTTGGTATCAGTTGGGCGTGGTGGCTTACCCCTGTAATCCTAGCACTTTGGGAAGCCGACGTGGGCAGATCACCTGAGGTCAGGAGTTCGAGACCAGCCTGGCCAACACGGTGAAACCCCATCTCCACTAAAAATACAAAAAAATTAGCCAGGCGTGGTGGTATGCACCTGTAATCCCAGCTACTCGGGATGCTGAGGCACGAGAATTGCTTGAACCTGGGAGGCAGAGGTGGCAGTGAGCTGAGATTGTGCCACTATACTCCAGCCTGTGTGACAGAGTGAGACTGTCTCAAAATAAAATAATTTTAAAAATTTATTTGGTATTTACAAAGCAATGGTTATGAATGGTTTCATGATCTCACTGTACAATAAAGAATAAAAAGTTCAGTCAAGAGGCTTAAAGATTAATTTATGTATTGATTAACTCACATATTTGACTTACATATCAACTATAAGGAAGGTTCACAAAAAAGTCTCCTAATGAAAAGGAAAGATCTTTCTCTTCCATTAGTGGAAACTGTCAGTTAATTTATTAGATGTTAGTGGCATTGTGATTCAATAATAGAAGACCTTAACGAAAAAAATTTGGCAAACCCCATTCTTTATGCAACAAAAGTATGGAGAACTGGGACAGAGTTACTCTGAGCCACAAAAGGTTTAGGATGGGATAATAATGAGTTGAAATTGGAGGTTTCTTTTGGGCAGCACAAGCAATTTAATGAGTGACCTGATTACAAAAGCAGAGTTCGAACAAAGTACATGGAGTCTACTAGCTATCAAGAGACAGGGATTTAATTTTTGTTAAGGCACCTCAAATTATTGTCAATGAAATGTTTATCACTACAGATAAGTTACATTTGGTAAAATGTAGAAAGATTCTAGTCTCGAAACTAGACTTATGAATGTGCTTCAAATAAGCAGAGAAAGTCGCAAATAAAGAGGTAATTAAGAGGATAACTTTGCAGGTTTTAGCAAACCCACGCTATCTCCACCAATGACAAAATCAGTAAGTTAAAAGAAGATGGTCTGATGTCATCTGACAGGAAAGTACTTAATAAACAAGACTCGAGATAGCCAGAATATTTTTAGAAACCCGGGTAGAGACTATGAGGAAGGAATAATGAAGTTTTAGGAAATGTGGGAAACTGCAGAGAAATTGAAGAATCACTGTCATCTGAACCTATGGGCAGATGATTTATTTCCCTACTCTTGCTCTTTGGATCTGACTAGCCCAACAAAATAACAGGGCCTAGACTTTAGATATTATGAATCAATAAATTATGTCTTAAAACTGACTTAGCAGATATGCCTTATTCCTTGATTAAGGTAGTTTTTATTTCCATAATATTTTCTCCAAAACAAAAAACATTTTGGTATTATCAAAGCTCACCTCCACTCACAACTCCAAATGTAGTATATCCTTCAATTATATTATAATTAAAGACTTGTTAGCTAAATTGCAATACACAGAAAAGCATTGTATTACCTCATATACAATAAGAAAACCCATACCATTTAATTCTGACAACTAAATTGGTTCCTACCAACAAAACAAACAATAAAAGCACAAAGCTTTTAATAATGTATTAAAATTACAAGTAATTTGGTTTTTTACTGTTAAGATTACCACTCATTCATAACTGTAACTGCAAATATTTTAGGCTTGAAAAACATAAACCATAGTCTTATTTTAAAATGTTTTCAAAGAATTTGATCAGTATTCTTTTTACTTGAATTTCACTAATAAAATTATGTGTAAAAGACTCAGTAATAATAAAAGCTTTTTGTCTTACAATGCCAAGTGAGTTTCATTTGGGGTCAACAAACCAGGGAATGGGACTGATAGGAGTTCTGTGATACATTTATTATTTTTTAGACAGAGTCTCACTCTGTCACCCTGGCTGGAGTGCAGTGGTGCGATCTCGGCTCACTGCAACCTCTGCTTCCCGAGTTTCAACAATTCTCCTGCCTCAGCCACCCGAGTAGCTGGGATTACAGGCACCCACCACCACACCCAGCTAATTTTTGCATTTTTAGTAGAGATGGGGTTTCACCATGTTGCCCAGGCTGGTCTCGAACTTCTGACCTCAGGCGATCTGCCCGCCTTGGTCTCCCAAGTGCTGGGATTACAAACGTGAGCCACCGCGCCCAGCCGACACATCTATTTAATGATCACTTTAATATTAAAAAATAAGCCACTTACATACCACTGTTTTTACTAAGAGGACAAAAACATTTGTAATAATTAAGTTTGGACTGAAAATTTGAACAAAGCATTGGCTGGGATTCTTAAGCACAAATAAGGTAAGCCTAGCATTTTATAAACTGTAGGAATGTAATGCTGATTCTGAAATTCCAAGTATATCTGGATTCTCATAAATTTAAATATGTGAGATCTACAGAAAATTGAAAACTCCAAATAAAGTTCTAACTATAATCATAAACCACTGTTTTCTCTGTATCCCTCTTAAATATAACTAACATTTATTGACTACTGACTATATGTCAAGCACTAGGTTAAGTATTTGCATCAACTTGTCACCTCTCTCAGGTTGGCACCATTAAGTCCATTTTCCAGATGAGATCACTAGAGCACAGTTAACTCACCCAGGGTCACAGACCTTGTGGTCGAGTTGGGTTTGAATCTCAGACATGGTCTGAGTCCATAGTCCATATTCTTCACCATTCAGCTACACTGCATCCCTGTCACTGAGCTTATCTCAGAGTTCAGCTGCATTTGCAGCCCCCTCACCATTCCCTGGTGACACCATTTACTGGCTCCAGTATTTACTCTTTGCGAATGACTCTACATCGATGAGTCTAGCTCTCACGGCTTCCTGGTTCACAGCCACGGTTCAACTGTCTGCTAGATTTTTTCACAGGGCTATCCTTTAGGCATCTTGGTGTCAGTATGACCAAAATACAACCTCTCTTCTTTTTCCACACCTTCTGGGCTCCCTATCCTCACCAGTCTCCCATCTGACCAACCATGGAACCATTTGAAATTCTGCCTTACTATTCCAGCAACCATCACAAGCTAGGCCTCTCGTGCCACACAGCCAAGCTGTGGATGCACAGGAAAAGTTCTTGAAGTAAATTAAAAGTGCTACTCCAGTGAACACAGGGATGATGTGAAAGCAAAACAGCCTAAATAGCCTAATGCTGATATGGACAAAGTCTGAGTGTCCGGATAGAAGATCAAACCAGCCACAACATTCCCTTAAGCCGAACGAATCCAGAGCAAAACCCGAACTCTCTTCAACTCTGTGAATGCTGACAGAGGTGAGGAAACTGCAAAAGAAAAGTTTGCAGAGGTTGGTTCATGAGGCTTGAGGAACAAAACCATCCCCTTAACATAAAAGTGCACAGAGAAGCAGCAAGTGCTGATACAGAAGCTGTAGCAAGTTATCCAGAAGCTCTAGCTGAGATAACCGATTAAGGTGGTCATAATAACAACTGGTTTTCAATGTTGAGAAAACAGCCTTTTATTGGAAGAAGATGCCATCTAGGACTTTCATAGCCAGAGAGAAGACAATGCCCAGCTTCAAAGCTTCGAAGGACAGGCTGACTCTCTTGTCAGGGGTTAATGTAGCTGGTGACTTTATGTTGGAAGCCAACACTCATTTTCCATTCCTAAAGTCATAGGGCCCTTAAGAATTATGCTAAATCTACTCTGCTTGTGCTTTACACATGGAACAATAAAGCCTGGATTACGGCATATTTACAGTGTGGTTTACTAAATATTTTAAGCCCACTGTTGAGACAAACTGCTCAGAAAAAAAAGATTACTTGCAAAATATTACTGCTCATGGACAATGTGCCTGGTTACCTAAGAGCTCTGACTGAGATGTACAAGGGGATTAATGTTGTTTTCATGCCTGCTAATATCCATTCTGCAGCCCATGGATCAAGGAGTCATTTTGACTTTTTGTTGTTGTTGAGGTAGAGTCTCGCTGTGTCCCAGGCTGAAGTGCGGTGGCACAATCTCGGCTTACTGCAATCTCTGCCTCCCAGATTCAAACAATTCTTCTGCCTCAGCCTCCCGAGTAGCTGGGATTACAAGCGCATACCACCGTGCCCAGATAATTTTTTCTATTTCTAGTAGAGATGGGGTTTCACTGTGTTAGCTAGAATGGTCTTGATCTCCTGACCTCGTGATCTGCCTGCCTTGACCTCCCAAAGTGCTGGGATTACGGGTGTGAGCCACTGCGCCTGGCCCATTTTTGTCTTCTAAGCAGAAAATGTATTCCTTTATTTAAGAAATACATTTTGCAAGACTATAGCTGTCATAGGTAATGATTCCTCTAATATATCTGGACAAAGTAAACTGAAACTCTTTTGGAAAGGATTCACCATTCTATATGCCATTAAGGACATTTGTGATTCATAGAGGAGGTAAAAATATCAAGATTAACAGGAGTTTGGAAGAAACTGATTCCAACCCTCATAGATGACTTTGAGGGTTCAAGACTTCAGTGGAGGAAGTCACTGTAGATATGATGGAAACAGCAAGGGCACTAGAAGGACTAGAGGTACAAGTGGAGCCTGAATATGGGACTGGATTGTTGCAATCTCATGATAAAACATTAACAGATGAGAAACTGCTTCTTCTGGATGGGAAAAGAAAGTGGTATCTTGCAACAGAATCTACTCCTGGTGAAGCTGTTGTGAGCACTATTGACTTGACAACAAAGGATTCAGAATATTACATAAACTCAGTTGATAAGCCGGTGGCAGGGTCCGGGAGGACTGACTGCAGTTTCGAAAGAAGTTCTACTCTGGGTAAAATGCTATCAAGCAGCATCGCATTGCTACAAGGAAATCTTTCATCAAAGGAAGAGTCAATCAATGTGGCAGACTTCACTGCTGTCTTATTTTAATTAAGAAATCGCAGCCGGGCACAGTGGCTCACGCTTGTAATCCCGGCACTTTGGGAGGCCGAGGCGGGAGGATCATGAGGTCAGGAGAGCGAGACCATCCTGGCTAACACGGTAAAATCTCGTCTCTACTAAAAATACAAAAAATTAGCTGGGCGTGGTGGCGGACACCTGTAGTCCCAGCTACTCGGGAGGCTGAGGCAGGGGAATGGCGTGAACGTGGGAGGCAGAGCTTGCAGTGAGCCGAGATCGCGCCACTGCACTCCAGCCTGGGCGACAGAGTGAGACTCTGTCTCAAAAAAAAAACCAAGAAATTGCCACAGTCACCCCAGCCTTCAGTAACCACCACCCTCAAATAAGTCAGCAGTCATCAGCAGGGATGTGAGACCCCATGCCAACAAAAAGCTGATGACTTACTAAAGGCTCAGATGATCACTAGTGTTTTTAGCACTAAAATATTTACTTGTTTAGGTATATACACTTTTTTAAGAAGCAGTGTTACTGCACACAGTATAGTGTGAACATAATTTTTATATGCACTAGGAAACAAAAAAAATTATGTGACTTACTTTATTGAGATATTTGCCTTACTATAGTGGTCTGAAACCAAACCTGCACTATCTTTGAGGTGTTACTGTAGATAATCATCCAGTATAATTTTTTGGTTAAATATATTTCATTTGATCATCTGTAAAGCTGGTATTATAGCTCTATTTACCCTAATATTCATGAAAGTCTGCATCATGTCTTATATTCCTATTAGATGGAAGTTAATATCTGTATTCATAACAGAGAAACTGAGGCAGGAGCTAACAAAGCACATGCATCAGGGATACCTGCAAGAAACTTTCCCTCGTCAAACTGAAGACCAAATATGCCATATCTCGCTTATATACTTTATATTCTAAATGGAGCTTGCTTTTGTGCTTTCAATTTAAATGCAGGTAAACAGTTACTATGTACAGATTAACAAAGTGCTGATCAAGTGAAATAGTCCCAAATTCTAAACAGAAAGAGTATGCTAAAGCATAAAACATTTTTATAATACATTAAAACTCACTATTATATTTTTCAAATAAAAGTGTCTTTACTACTCTTCAAATATTGCTCTTAGCACAGGAGTCTTTTAGGTGACAGTAGTAGTTCATGTAAATAAATAAAATTATTTCTCATATTCTACTTAGTTTGTGATTCACAGCCATTTGAAAATGAATTTTCTCACGCTAAGCAAACTTATCACTGCCCTATAGAAAATTACATATCAACATTTCCTTCCATATTTTGTATTTTTCCTTCTTCCTTCCACTACCCTCCTTTTTTCTCCATATAAAATAAAACAAAAAAACCCCACTTCTCTAGCTTTGAGATATATGTCTAGAAAGTATATCTTGAAAAATTAAAATCCCAAAGTCAAGTTTTATTAGCATAGTGCTACTGACAAACTAGAGGGATAAGGCATGAACATCACTGGAGGTTAAATAGCCTGGCCTTAAAGTCCTGCCATAGATAATAAAAAGTACACATTGATAATAGTAACACTATGCACATAGCAAAATAGAACCAAGTGAAAATACAGTGTATAACCCTTATTCCCTCTTCTGTTTGTATTACAACTATTTTTTATTTGAGGGTAGGGAAGTGTATTTGGCTCAGAAGAAGGGTTTTAGTCTTTCTAGTTTGGGGTAGAGGGAGCTTGAGAGAGGAGGCCTCCTGCCAGGAGGCATCTAGACATACAGGCACCACTGGATCTTTATATGGACGTCTTTTTCAAGGGAAGGGGAAATATGATGAGACAAGAGTAAGACCTGTGGTTGCTAGCTGAGCCTGGAAGTACAAAAAATGTGTCAAGTTGCTCTCTCTACAAGCATTTTGTCGGCCCATAATGATCCATGGATGCCAAAGCACATATATGCCTTTCCTCTAACTAGAACAACTGGCTTAAAATGCTTCAGTAATTACTCTCCTAAAAAGCTATTTGTATGTTAAAGCAAAAATGTTTTAAGCAGCACAATGAGATTAGAAAGGCATGTTTTCTCCAAGAATAAAAGCAATGACAAGTGAATAGTCTTTAAAAATAAAAAACTAAACATCAAACCAATGAGCCAGAAAAAACACAACTCACAGAAGTCAATGAAATAAAGAAAAAAAAGATGAACATTAAGATAGAGTAAAAGTTTGTTGTCTTCTAAAACCATCTATGAAATATTATGTATAAACTCTTTAATAACGTTCTCAAGTATACAACTTGAAGATTAAGGTCTTAAAGACAGAAGTAAGCTTAGTATGTACACAGTGAAAATGTTTAGGTAACAAATGGTATAGTGCAATAAAATTTAACATCTCACAAACTTTAAACAAAAAATCCTTATATTTTAAGTACTATAACATCTGCTTGAGTATAATCTCTCTTCAAAGTTCAGCCATAGTAAGTTATTATGTTATTAATTAAAAATCATCTGCAGCATAAATTTTATTTTTTGTACATAATCTAAATCTAAAAGTTACTATAAACATATTTATTTAATCTTCAAAATAATCATATTTTGTTTTACTTACTAAAGGGTTGAACTGACCATACTTAATGAGCTCATAGAAGTATGAGTGAAAATCTGCTTACCCTAATTCTCTCCAGAGAGCATTAGCCACATCTCTAACAGGTATACTATTACATCTTTGGAAGTTTAAAGGAAAGTAATCCATAAATTGCCTGCACAGTTCTTAATTATGTAGATCTGATACTGCCTCCCTTTCAAAGTTATACTTACTTATCACCATCTATAAAAGAAACTCTTAAAAAGGGAGGAGAGGGGAGAGAGAAAAGGTCAAAATAAATCAGTTCTACAATATGTTAGTGGCACAGGTATAGAAAAAAAAGGCAAAAAGTTGGATAGAGAGTAATACTACTGACTAAACAGAGTTCACAGTTATCTGTGGATTTCAGTTCTTAGACTACTAGTAAAAATGAAGTACAAGCTAAACTCTGTTACCAAGTTGTAACGTTCTTAGAAATTTTCAGTTCTTAAAGGTAAGTTCTGAAAACCAACCTGGCTATCTCTTCTCGATGAGCAGTCCAATCTCGGATGTAGTCTTCCTGCTCTTTAATCCGGTGCTTGAATGAAGAACTAGTAGGCATTGCTGATCCAGCGCTCTGCAAGCGAGTGGTTTTCAGGGCTGGAGAAGTACGTAGACGGGTATGTTTAGGGGAATTACGGTTTGATCCAAATTCATCTTCTGAGGTGGAAGCATAATCAGTAGGAAAGCGCCTCCATCTTGAATTTACTAAATTAGTTTAATTATTAAAAAAAGAATTATTATGTTATCATTTAAAGGAGGTAAAAGTCATGACTTCAAAACACCATGAGAGCGCACACACAGCACAATTTTCAAAAACTGACATACACATACCTCACAAAAACCATAAGTCTACTACTCCTTAGAGATAGAAACATTACACTTTGGTGAATTAAAAACAATGAAGAATCAAAAACATCGAAAGACCATGTTTTCCGTAGTGTGGTGAATAAACATTCAGATGAAAAATTTCACTAATGATAAACAACTAAGCAAGCTCTATCCATCGATGTTTAACTGGAGCACTTTTCAATTGCAAATATTTCTTATTTGAGTGAAAATATGAATTTTTCCAAAAAAAAAAGACAGTAACAACATCAACGACAACAAAAATAAAAACAAGGGAAAAGATTTCCTCATGCCACATGGACTTTCAACATGGAGATGGTAAAAACTCTCTTTTCCCAACACACAGACGTGCATAATTCCGGCTGTGGAAATTATGCCTTTATGGCAGAAAAAAAAAACATTACCTCTGTCATTCAACATCCTGTTACGCTATGGTTGGAAAAAATCTTTTTACATGGTAAAAAACACAACAAAGCATCTTCAGTACAACTCTCTGCTGCTTTGACACTGAAAGCATATGGTGAAAATAGACAATGGCATAAAATCTACAAAAAGCAAAACTCTACAAGCTTTTGTCACAACCATTGACATTGAAGGCACAGGAGATACTGTGAAGAGTCACATTAAAGAAAGTGGCAATCACTTTCTTATTTACAGTTAGTAAAGACATTTAAAAAATGGCATTGCTGAAACATTTAAAAAATCAGAAGACAAAGCAGACACTTTACTACTGTTAATATGAGAATCAAACATACAAATAATTTGTGAAGCATCAATAGAGGTACAAAAGAGAAATAAAGGCTAATTCCTGGTAAACTTCACAAGGACAGGAACCATGTCTGTTTAATCCAGTAACATATATCTAGCACTTAGCTGAGTGTTGGCTAGCAAATTTTTAACAAATATTTTGGAAAAAATGTAAGACTTCCTGGATATAAACACTTACTTTTCCGAAACCTAGTGAAAAGCATTAAATGTTATCGGCGTTTTAAAGTAATAAAACCTTAGCATCTTTTTCCTTTTCAATAGAAACTGACCCTAAGCTGCATAGAACCCAGAAGTTCCTCCACTCGAATTTTATGCCTTTTATGTCTTTTCCTCCAAAAAGTACATTTTTACCTGGGGATCTCTAAGGCTGAGCTTGCTCTCAGATAAAACTGGCATACCTTGCCACCAGAACCGGCTGAAGAAACAGAGAACTCTAGAATGAGGAATATGGCATAAATTAGAGCCTAGCGATCTGTCCTCATTCACACCCCTATGTGGATTAAGAAACAGAGAACTCTAGAATGAGGAATATGCCATAAGTTAGAGCCTAGCGATCTGTCCTCATTCACACCCCTATCTGGAGATCCTGATGTTTGGAACGACATTCATTCACAGATATGAGAGAATGAACAGATGCAGAAAGTTCATGGTTCTCTGTAAAAGTGTATGCAAATGCATATACTAGGTAATTAGTCATAGATTTTTTTTGAGGAGCTTAAACATAATTTCTGATTTTAACACTGTAAGATAATTTATTAACATAGATACTATTTTTACGATGGTGATAATGTACTCATTTCTAGATATAAAAACTTCCATGAGTTGAAGTGATCCTGAGACTTGAAACCAATTTTAGGAAAAGTTTAGGAACAAGAGTAAAGAGGTTTAGAAAGAATTAGAAATATGGCAGGCAAAATCAGAAATACTGTAAACAAATTTGTACTTCTCAAAAAAGTGTTTCATTAAATGCTAAATGTGTGTTTTTTTGCTATCTTACAATAGTGTTCATAAGGAAAAAAAAATCAATTGTTACATCAAATTTCCTGATTTTTGATTAGGCAACTATGGTCACCATACATATGATTGGAAACTAGAGAGAAAAGAAAAGCAATTAACAAAGAGCTTTAATAAACTGGAGAACATATGAAAACATAAGTATGATAAAACTAAGACAGTTAATTTCGAGGTAACTTAGAAAGAATGGCATTGATGGCTGAGAAAGAATGGCATCGATGGCTGACTACATGAAAGCAGAATGAGAGACTGAGTGCCAAGTACTGTTAATATATGTTAAATGTCAGGTGACCACATATAAGCAGAGCCATGCTAGAATTAACTTTAAATAGTCTGAGCTTAGGATCAAAAAGCAATTACATTTTGAGGAAAAAAGTAAGAGAAAAACTTCCTTTTCACAAACTTTCCATCTCTTTTCATAGGTTGGTCTACCTAGAAGTCAGTAAGAATAGTAAAGCTACTAACAATATCTTTTAAAAGCAATCAGAGGCCGGGTGCGGTGGCTCACGCCTGTAATCCCAGCACTTTGGGACACTGAGGCGGGCGGATCACAAGGGCAGGAGGTCGGGACCCTCCTGGCCAACATGGCGAAACCCCATCTCTACTAAAAATACAAAAATTAGCCAGGCGTGGTGGTGCATGCCTGTAATCCCAGCTACACGGGAGGCTAAGGCAGGAGAATCACATGAACCCAGGAGTCAGAGGTTGCAGTAAGCTGAGATTGCATCACTGACTCTGGCCTGGTGACAGAGCCAGACTCCATCTCAAACACAAAAAGAAAAGCAATCAAAAGAATATAGCATATTTTAAAAAGTAAAAGGTAACATCTTTAGGTACGTTCTTTTAAAATTGAGGAGGAAACTGGATAAAATAATCAGCCTATAGCACAGAAATAAAAATGTGATTAAAAATTATTAAGTAATTAAGAGCTCCCTTTGCCAGTGGAAAACATATCACACACGGTGTACTACGAAGAAAAGCTCCAGTTACCTCTGGACACACTGAGTCTGTGTAACAACGAACAGCAGAGCAGAGACTGAGTGAAATGATGGCTACTGGTGGAGAAGGAACTGGGAAAGGGAGTTCAATGCAAGGCCCTTTAACCTATTATTTCTCAAAGAATTAATTTCAAAACTTTTTGCTTTCTTAACATTTGCTTCCAAACTATACCAGCTACCCAACTTTTTTTTTTTCCCTAAATTCTCTACCACCCGCTAATTAACACCAAAGAAACTTCAAGTTAAAATATTTTAACTTTTCCCCCATCTACTTATTTCATAGAATTTTGGAACCAAATGACCTTTGACATGAGTCTAAATTCTTCCATTTACATTTACAGAGAAGAAACAGGCCCAGAGAGGTCTTACCTTGCTAAAATCACAGTATAAGCCAGGTCTATGGACTCCCAGACTTCAAAACTAATTCTCTGAGATTCCAAGTGTTGTATACATTCTACACTTTTGTTTCCAGTAAGTTTTTTTTTGAGATGGAGTGTCCCTCTGTCACCTGGGCTGGAGGGCAATGGCGCCATCTCGGCTCACTGCAACCTCCGCCTCCCAGGTTCAAGCGATTCTCCTGCCCTCAGCCTCCAGAGTAGCTGGAATTACAGGCACCCGCCACCATGTCTGGCGAATTTTTGTATTGTTAATAGAGACGGGGTTTCACCATGTTGGCCAGGCTGATCTCGAACTCCTGACCTCAGGTAAACTACCTGCCTCAGCCTCCCAAAGTCCTAGGATTATAGGCATGAGCCACCGTGCCCAGTCAAGTTGTTTTAAAAAGACAATCTAAATTTCTCATGTAATGATAGTTTTTCTGATTTCTGATTTCTACCTGTGTTGAAGAAAAACTTTTTCTTTCTCTTGAATTTTATTCAGCTTAAGTAACAATTTATAAAAATAAATTAGATTTTCTTAATATATTATTAGGCTCATTTGATGGGTTGATATTACTAAGGCATTTAAAGGTGTTTGAAACGCCAATCTCTAAGAGATTTATTGGTTAGTAAAGGCCTAGACAGCATATATATTAAAATGAAAGTTCCAAGATGGGCTTGATTAAGCTCGTAGCTAGAGCTACAGCATTCATTACAAAATTTAGTTTTTAATTATAAAATAGGCAACATTCCCTCTTGTGTTGTAGTACTAAACTACTATATTCACTACAAAAACATACTATCATTTATGATGTCTAGAGAATTAAAAAGGAAAAAAAGAGTTGTTAGTATCGTATTTCTGTGACTGTTCCAATTTCTTTGTTGGCATTAAAACGTGCAACTACAGATTTTGCAAACACACTTCAGAAAACACACATTGCATCTTCATACTATATCAGAATATTTTAGTGGAAAATTACCACAAACATGTTTTGCATGTATATTTATGAGCATGCAGCAATAAGATCAGTTGGGGAGAAAAACTGCTGACAATGCTCTGTTTTGTCCTTTGACCTGGAGAAAGAGTTAATTCAAGCCATGCATGTCCAACATTTAATTTCTACTGCCTGTAAACTGTGAAGATTAGAATTAAAAAGGGACAGCAAACAGTCTAAAAAATTTTTAAGGATATTAACATAATGTTTTTATTTTCTAAAATATGCACTTAAAACATAATGAAAACCAAGTGCTTTATTTTGATAATTCAAGGTCTTTAAATTTAAATATATCTTGCCAAAATAAATCTGGATATCTCAGTTACAACTTGGTATCAAGAATCACTGAAGGAGGCCAGGTGCCTGTAATCCGAGCACTTTGGGAGGCTGAGACAGGAGGACAGATCAGCCTAACCAATATGGTGAAACCTCGTCTCTACTAAAAATACAAAAAATTAGCCGGGCCTGGTGGCACACGCCTGTAATCCCAGCTACTTGGGAGGTTGAGGCAGGAGAATCACTTGAATCCGGGAGGCAGAGGTTGCAGTGAGCTGAGATCATGCCATTACACTCCAGCCTGGGCAGCAAGAGCAAGACTCTGTCTCAAACAAACAAACAAACAAACAAACAAACAAAAAATCATTGAAGGAATGTTTTGGGGAAAAAAAAACTAGTTAAACTCCTAGAAGCAAATTGCAAATTACATCAGAGAAACATAACAGAACTCTTCTCTTAATGCTAAATCTGAGATTTCCAATCTTCTATTTTTATTACACGTTACTTTAAAAAAACTCTTTTTTTTTTTTTTTTTTTTTTTAATGGAGACAGGGTCTCACTTGTCCCAGGCTGGAATGAAGTAGTGTCATCACAGCTCACTGAAGCCTTGAACTCCTGGGCTCAAGTAATCCTCCAACTTTGCCCTCCCCTAAAACACTGGGATTACAAGCAGGAAACACTGTGGTGGCCTAAAACTATTTTAAAGACATCATCTAAAATATGGAATTGGAAACATTACAGAATTATTTTTACATATCCAATTGGGACAATATCAAAGGTGCTAAGTTCAGATTATTTCCAAGGTCTTTAAAGTTTATACCGTGCACAGCAACACTGATCAGTATGATTTAACATTCTTTTAAGTCATGTTTCAAAAGATAAAAATTTTCTTTTTTTTTCCATTCAAAATAGTATAATTATCTTAAACAGAAATGTTATAATATCAAAGCACCTAAATTAGCAAAATCAAACAGGTATGTTTGTTTGTTTGCTTGATGACCTTCTCCACACAGCTATTATAGTATGTTCACACTGAATGAAAGATCCTGGCTACTGTCCTAGATAAGATGTAACACTATAAATGGGTACCTTGAGAGAATCTGAATATACAATCCCAGATTACAAGGTGGCTTTATGCTCATAAGGTGCAATAGAGAATATAAACTGGGTAAAACATCAGAATTGCAAAGATTTTAGTAAACAATACCAAAACCTTTATATGGTATATTGACCTTGCATATACTCCTGATAATAATCCAGTAGATTCCAGCTGTCTTCTGGAAGCTTGCATACAAGTAAACACTCAAACTATTTCTTAGAGCTAGAATAAATATGGCAGAACAACAACAGGCTGGGGATTAAAAGCCTTTGATTCTCATTCCGCCCCTGCCACAGCCATGTGCCCAGGGCAGGTTATTTCCTCTATTGGCCTCAGTTCCCTTAAGGGAATAACTCTTCTAACTCTTAAATTCCATGATTCTCATTATTTAATATACTGCTAGTAAGTATGAAAAGACCAAAATCATATACTTCAATTTGTCCTAGGGAATTTCATATACAATTCAAGGTTATTTTTGGACACAGAAAACTGAATATTTATCAAGTTCTGTATTCAAAGAAGCAGAAAATGAAATGTAGCTTTATATATAGCATCTTACAGTTGTTTCTTAGACTTGCTGAAGTAATAATATTTAGCTTGGATCTCAAGCCTTATCCTAAATATCAAGGAATAAAACCACATCATGTGTTAAGAGGTACTCCAAGCTACCTGGTAACACAGAAATTATGTTAAGACAGGAAAATACACACATATCTTAATGGAGATGAGGTGATAAAACACGGAGTATAGCAGAAGAAATTTCTTCAGGAAATGCAGCAGAGATGAAATGTGAATTGAAGAAGTAGAACCATAAGCAACAACAGAATGAAAAAAAAAACCAAAATAGTTAGTTTTAAAATATTTGGCAATAAATTTATGAACCACCAACCAAAGCTTCAAGTGTGGAAACGAGGACTGGAGTAATAAGGAAAATGTTGTCTAATTTTTTTTTGGAATCATGATTATATGTTATCCGGCTTCAGCCTACATCCATTTCTACCATAGACAGTGACCATCATTACCAAACCCACTGAGCAGCAAAGAGAGAGAGGTGAATGGAGTGGAGGAAAGCAGCAGTGAAAAGAGGAAGAAAAGTGAAAAAAGTATCATATGCAAAGTACCGTTCCTTTAGGGTCTTGTAGGATATAGTGTGGTAGATGTAAACCAATCAAAAATAAAAAGATGAAATTTCCTATCAACTTCCCCTCCACTTTTAACTCAAGACTTAGGGCTCACTGAGATGTCTGCCTACTGAAAACCATCACGCATCTGCAAGCCTGTTATAACAGCTGGCCTCCCACACTGGCCTTTGCAGCCACGCCCACATAGGAGGCTCATTATGAAGTAATGAGAACAGGCTTACAGGATACAAACAAATATCCACCTCATGACTCTTTGGTCACACATGTCTCTCAATGGCTTCAGCTCTGAACACAAAGTATGTAAGCAAACAAATATAACAACATCAGTTAAATTCTGGTGGAGAGTAAGTAGTTTTTGTAGTTATTATATTCAATTACACCTAATTACTAGAGTTAAACGATGTAACAGCACTTTTTGAGATAATGCTCATAACCAGTTAAATTTCCACAGCCCAGTATGGACAATATATGCTGAGTGATTCCCCATGAATCCATCTTCTTCCACTGAAATAAATTAAGGGTTAGTTTTCACCTGCTCCAACTATAAACAGATTTAACTTTAAAAAGTATAGGTAAAGTATGTGAGACATTTCAAAATAGGTAGGGGAAAAAAAGAACAAAACATTGATTATTTAACTCTGAAAGAAGTAATAAAGCATATGCTGCTTTTCTTCAAGTTCTTAAGGGCTTTGAATTAATGTGAGGATATTTAAAGGTTAAACACACGCTTTTAGAAGCACAATGTTAATTCCTACACTTTAAACCAGATAATGCCAGATAATCTAATTTTGACACACACACATCCAAATATATCACCAACTGGAGAATTAAAACTCCTAAATCAGCTCAATGAATTCCTAATTTTGAAATCACTATTTTGCCCCAGGACTTTAATTGGAAGTATATATAACTTCTGACTTTTCCATTTACTACGCTACATAAAACTATTTCATGGAACCTCCCCCGCCACCTCATATATCATAACTTTTGTTTTGAACGAGTATCTTGGGAAGACAACTAGACCCTTTTTTTTTTTAAAAAAAGGAACCCCAAAATATACAACATGCTAATGCTATTAGAAATCTGGATCCAATTTACCTGAAGCAGAGCCATGAGCTGAGGTCATACTTTTGACCTTGGAGTCTGAGAGTCGAGAGATACTGTTAGCTCTAATTCTAGGAGAAAATTTATCTGATGGTACTAATCTGGCTCCACTTCTAATGATGGCTTCTGCGGTCCTCGAAGAGGCACTACTTCTAGAAATTGTTGCTTCAGAGTCACTACGAGCTGACAGTGAGCCAAGTCGTGTTCTACGAGGCTGAGCCAATAAATCAATCCGAGAGATGTTACGCCTTCCTGTGGGAGGTTTTGATGTAGAACTTGTTGTGGATACTTCAGAAGCAACAGATGCTTTGTCAGCATCGGCAAGTTCACTGTCTGAAGCTTCACCAAGTCGTGCTCTGCGCAAGAGGGAAGTCCTGGTAGGTCGTGGCCTTGGAAGGGTGGTCGATTTACTGGATGAACCAGATACTACCGGAGAAGTCTTAGATTTCGTTACTTTACTTCCTTCCAGTTTGGAATGTACATGCTCATCAGCTGAGGTAAGTGGAGTCCGTCCATGAGGTTTACAGGAGTAAGTTTCTTGATCAGATGACATAATATCAGAGATGGCAGAATGAGGTACACTAGAGGTTTGATCATCATCGGTTAGGTCTACCGAAGGCTGTCTTATTCTCCCACTGGATTGAACAAATTTACGACCATCTGCTCTTGAACCCACATCTGTGGAACGACTTTTTGTTTTCTTTTCCATTTTTTCCCTAGTACCTGAAGATGACGATTTTGTAGCATCTTTGGAAGGAGAACCTGTGGAACACCTATCTTTATAGAGGCTAGTGAAACTCTTTCGCTTTTGGGTTGATTTTCTTTCAGTTTCTCCAGTAACCAGACTGATTGTACTAGCTGTATCTACATCAGATTCTGGTGAAATAGAATTGTCTCTATTATAACTGGGAGTGTCTGGTCCTTCATCAGTTTTATTATCTTCACGTAGTTTAGCTTCTAGAAAAGCCATGACTGCTTCTGTGTCTTTTAGAATAAGGGTTGTGTCCATACTAGAATCAGGATCTAAAGACTCACTTCTTTCTCGTATTCTACTTGCAGATGTTAATGCTAAAGAAGAAGGAGTAGAGGAAGTCTGTTTATTTATATGGGGAATAAGTTCTATGGGTATGTTTGGGCTGGGTTTTTCTATAGTGAAGCTCCCTTGTCGCACTAATGACTTGGAGGATTCCTTCTTGTCTCCTCCCTTTGGAGTCTGACTTTTCAGAATTTCCTCAGCTTTTCTTCTTTTGCTCTCACTTTGTGCCACTCTGTCTCCTTTGCTTGTAGAATGTCCTGAATTTTTTTCTGGAGGTTGTGATTCTTGTTTAAAAGGTTCCTCCCTACATTTATCTGTCTGACCTGAAACATTTTTGGAAGACAATTTAGTAGGTGTCCACTGAGCCTCCTCCCTTTGTTCTTGTTGTTGAAGTTTTGCTAATGTTTGCTTTACCAAAGAAGTTTCCTTATCAGGTTCATTTTTCTCCTTTCCAGGAGCAGAGCTGCCTAAGTGAAGTAGGGTTTTATTATCTCCACCAGTTTTGAGAGTCTCTCCATTTACTGCCCTGTTCATTTTACTCAAGGGTCTGTCGGCATCTTGTTTATCTTTCTGGTATACCTGTGTAGGTGCTTCTTTCTCCTGAAGTTCTGTGTCTTGTTTTTCTCCTATCTCTGACCTCTGTGTTATAACCTTTGCTCTGTGGCTCTCAAGAGACTTTTCTTCATTTGGAAGCTGGGGAAGAGTTCGTCTCCTTCTCTCTCCCTGGCTAGCCAAGGAAGTTGCAGAGCCAGTACTTCTCACTGTCATGCCAGACTCACTGATCTCTGTCTCTATAAAATAAAAACCACAAAGAAGGAATTGGTTAAGACAAAAAAATAAAAATAAAAGGAGCACCCTACAGTTGTCTGTCAGTATCCACGAAGACTGGTTCCAGACCCCTTCTTCCCCCAGGATACCAAATTCCAAGGATGCTTAAGTACCTTATATAAAGTGATGTAGTATTTGTATATAACCTACTCACACCCTCCCATATACTTTAAATCATGTCTAGATTACTTATAATACCTATTACAATGTAAAAGCTATGTAAATAGTTGTTAATACTGTATTGCTTAGTGAATAAGTACAAAAAACAAAGTCTATACACGTTCGGTGGGGACACGATCATTTCTTTTTCCCTCTCAAATATTTTCAGTCCTCAGGTGAATTCACAGATGCAAAACTCACTAATACAAAACCTATGGATGCAGAGGGCCAGCTATATTACATTACATTTTGAGATGTAATTAAAAATGACTTAGCCTAAAAAACAAGTGAGCCAGCATTGTGACTAAGTAGTTTAAAAAGTAAGTACAATTTCAAGCTGCACAAATAAGCAATTCCTAGAGGAGTCAGGAAGGCCAATTGTATGAGATGAAAATTAGAGTCATCTGATCATTTTTCTCCTTTCATATATTTTCTATTTATTAATTGACAAAAATTATGTATCTGTGTGGTGTATAACATGATGTTTGGCTACACGTATGCCATTATGGAATGGCTAAGTCAAGCTAATTAACATATCTATTACCTAGCATACTTATCCTTTTTGTGGTGAGAACATTTAAGATCTACTTTCAGCTATTTCAAATACACAATGCATTGTTACTAACTACAGTCATAATGGTATATAAGGGTCATCTGATCTTAAACCTAAATATATTGCTCTTCTTTCCTCTTAATGTGTTTTATAGAAGGAAAGTTCACTGTGTTCATTCTTGCTTTTGTAACCTTCCATCCTTGAGGTTTGCTCAAAAAGCCAGAATCTAACTATTGTAGATGTATACAGAGAATGTCAAATAAACATTGTTTATTTTCTGTATTTTCAACTACACAGTAGAGAAGAACAAAATATATAGTTTTTAAAAAGTATTATCTACTTCAAAGAATGACACTTTTGGATTTCCTAAGTAAAATGAAAAAGACAGCTTTAACATTTCAAAAAAATCTATAGCTGATTAAAAGAATTTTAAAAATTATAAGTATGAAATAGCAGAATTTTCACAGTCAGGACACAGCAAAATTTTATAAATTGAGAAGTTTTAAATTATAGTCTTCTGGTTATTAATGCCACATATGGAAATACAAAATCCCTTTCTTTTTTTTCAAGTAGAAGCCGATGAGAAAATATATATTTTGATTTTTCCACGAGAGAATTTGAGAATATTTAAGGATTTTCCTGACTGTTAAAAATGGAATGTATTTCTGAGAAAAAGGAGACATCTTTTCAGGGAAATATAAATTAACATATAAAGCTTCCTAATCCCTTAGGGATAAATGGAGAAAAGATACTAGATACAGCTTCTGTGGGTCTTTTTTTTCTCTTTATAATCCTAAAAGTTCAGCATTTAAATATCGTATCAATACAATGGTTATGATGGAGGAAAATCCTTACTGAACTGATAGATTTAACTTTAATTTAGTCATTAATCATGTTATATCTTGTTTTGTTTTTTCTTTCATATGTCTTATCTCCTTAGTACTAACTGAAGCATCTAGAATGTAATGGCTACTTTACCCTTTTGTATTTTTCTGGTATTTCTCATACTGCCCCCTCCCCATATACATTCAATATGTTTAACAAAAACATTTTACAATTTAAGTGGATTTATCAAGCTTATGTAAATAAGTTCATTTAAATATGATGAATAGAAATGAGATCATGAAAGCTAAGTGGTATATTATTTTTTATAACAAGGGTAGAACTTTGCTTTTCACAGATAATACTTAATAATTTTATAACAGATTCTTTGGTAAATTTATCTAGCCTTCTGTCTGGTTTCTTTGTTTCCTAAACACAGGGTATATGAAGCAAATGACTCTGTTCCCTCAAAAGAATTTTTGGTAATACTATCAATAACTTCTAGATTCTAATATAAATAAATGATGTAGCTTTTCTAGTACACTGCTATGTAGCTTCCTCAAATACTTCTAATACTTACAAAATTCTTAAAACAGATTTTTGGGGTGCCACAAGCCTGAGACAAAACAAATTTCCATTTGCAACCAGAACGAAATTAAGAAAACAGATAAAAACCATGTACAAAATCTCATCGAGGGTCTTTTTGTTTTTTAACTGTAAATGGGTATTTATTTTTCAACTTGGATAAGTTTTTTATTTTGATTTTTTATTGTAAGTTGACAATGTATATTTGTATATGTTTATGGTATATAAAATGTTGACCATAAATACAATGTGAAATAGTTAAATCAAGCTACTTAGCATATTCATCACCTCAAAGAGTAAACATTTTTTGTGATGAGAACATCTAAAAGGTGCAATACTACATTATGAACTCTATTCACCAGGCTGTGTAGTAGACCTCAGGAAAAAACAAGCTGCTTCCTCCTGTCTAGCTGAGATTTTGTACCTTTTCACCACCATCTCCTCATCCCCTTTCAGGGTCTTAACTAATGAACAAAATGCAATAATGAAATCCTTGAAGGCAAACAATTTCATTTTGTTTAAATAAATTTCATTTTGTTTGTAATAAAAATCATACGACATAGATTTGTAAGATTATTAATTTCTTTTTCATTAAATGTATCACATGAAGTAGGCACTCAATAAATACCTGTTGTATTTATGAATGAAATCATTTAGACCTGTCTTCAACTTATTTTTAAATTTTAACTTATATATACAATATATATATGCTTCATCTACATATGTAATATATATACACACATATATATTATGCTTCATCTACAAATTATTTCCTTATCTTCAGTTAAGATTATACTTTAATGAGAGCTGCATCATTAGTCAAAATGATATCTTAAGATATCAGCATATCAGAAAGAGTAGGAAGAGTTTTTATTTAAAAGTAAAAACACAAAATTTAAAAACCATTCTTATTTTCAACAGCAGAAATTTACAACTAAAAGGAAAAGTGCCTTGGAATGAACTATTAAATCCAAGCTGGTGTCTGTTCACCTGTCCTTAGAAGTCTCAACTTATGAAGTCCACAGAATTTCTCAAAAAACAGTTTTATCACTTTGAATTTGTCCCCTGCTTAATATCCCTCAAAATATACAATATCTAATAAAAATCAGCGTTTTACTTATAAAATAAATTCATGTATCAGCATGAGAATATGTGAATTGTTTATTTAGGTTTAACTTCCTTCTTACTATATAGATTTGGCTTGTTTTTATAATAACAACTGATATATGATTCACAAAAAACAGAAGGAAAGAGTAAGAGAAAGAGAGAGAAATGGCGAAAGAGAAGAAAAAAGGGATAAAGAATAAAAGGGAGGAAGAATGAAAGAGAGAAAGAGAAAGAATACCATTCTCTAAAGGAAGAGGTGCAGAAAATTCCATTATCCTTTCTTCTTGATCATGCCTTGTATGATTGGCAGCCAAACTAGCCCATTGTGAAACCCAGCGTTTGCTTCCAGATGAAGACGTGCCTTCCTAAAGGGGAAAAATAAGAAAACGAAATCATGCAGCCTGGTCATATCTGAGTCTCATGAAAGACAATTTCATTTAGTCACAGTAACTTGTCATACAAACCCATAAGTAAACCTCACCTTGCTATATTATCATTTATTACCTTTTCTCTTACATAAAATAAAAATTCTCTAGAAAATAAAGATTTTCTCTGAAAACAAACTATGTTACTAAATGAAACTGTTTTGTTAAATTCTCAATGAAAAATCTCTAGAGAAGCCAAGGCTTCATATGAAAACTGTAATGACAACTAGGGAGTGGAAAGCTATGACGGAAACTTTATTTTGAACTAGTCAAAACAAATATTTCATTGAAAGTGTCAGATTTGGGCCGGGCATGGTGGCTGACGCCTGTAATCCGAGTACTTTGGGAGGCTGAGGTGGGCAGATAACGAGGTCAGGAAATTGAGACCATCCTAGCCAACGTGGTGAAACCCTGTCTCTACTAAAAACACAAAAATTAGTTGGGCATGGTGGCGCATGCCTACAATCCCAGCTACTCGGGAGGCTGAGGCAGATGAATGTCATGAAACCAGGAGGTGGAGGTTGCAGTGAGCTGAGATCACGCCACTGCACTCCAGCCTGGCAACAGAGCGAGACTTTGTCTCAAAAAGAAAAAAAAAGTGCCAGGTTTGATAGATTAATAATGACAAGCTAAACACTGAAGAAGTGAAGACTTCAAATAGATAAATCACTACATGATTTCAAGAATAGTATGTAAGAATAGTAAGTATAGGCCAGGTGTGGTGGCTCATGCCTGTAATCCCAGCATTTTACGAGGCCAAGGCGGGTAGACCACCTGAGGTCAGGAGTTCAAGACCATCCTGGCCAACACGGTGAAACCCTGTCTCTACTAAAAACACAAAAATTTGCCGGGCGTGGTGGCATGCACCTGTAGTCCCAGCTACTTGTGAGGGTGAGGCAGGGGAATCTCGTGAACCCGGGAGGCGGAGGTTGCAGTGAGTTGAGATTGTGCCACTGCACTCCAGCCTGGGTGACAGAGCGAGACTCTGCCTCAAAAAAAAAAGAAAAAAGAAAAAAAAAAAAAAGAATAGTAAGTATAGAGAATGACACACATACAGTGAAGCCTCCTAAGGATACTAAAGCCTGTTGCATCCTTAATCCCATCCAAGGTTTTCTGTTACCTGCCCACATTTCTGAGTAGTGAAGGTGGTACCAGAGCCATGTGGACCATGCTAAGAATACCAACAGTATGAGTGCCACTGACACACGCTTATGTAAAACCATTCTGTGAAGTGTTCTAAATGGCCTGTTAGGTAATTCCTACAGAAGAACCTACTAGGGCTATAGCTGTTGCTTGGCAGGGGTTGAGGGAATAGAGAAGAGAGAAGAGAGTCTATTTAAATTCACATTTACCAAAACCATTCCTGGGTTACTCAGAATGGCAACATATTGCCTCAAATAACTATCACCTGCTTTCAATAAGTAAATTAAACATCTCATAAAACAGGAACCAGAATTAAAATTCTCCCAATCATGGGGAAATAATGAGCCCTAAAATACAGTAATTGCTTTGACAGTTTTCGGGAAGTAGACCATATAAAGAAACAATTTTAACATTAATAAACAAACATATAGGTCTATTTACCTGTATGTAAAAAACAAATCTTATTTATACTTAATACAAATGTTAACATTTTATTTATATTTTCTTTATTTATACCTTAAGATTTTCTTCTTTTATATTTCATTTTTTTCTTTTATTTTCCATTTTATATTAATTTATATTTGTATGTTACAAATTAGCTTATTTCCTGAGAGACACTATAGCATGAGTGAGAGAATGAAAGCTTCCATTGAATGCTAGTTCTTATTATCTGAGTAAATAATAATTAATACTTCTGCCTTAGATACTTTTTTTACATTTCTTTTTGACACATCAATGTGGTATGAAATTCTTTTTTTTTTTGAGACGGAGTCTCGCTCTGTCGCCCAGGCTGGAGTGCAGTGGCCGGATCTCAGCTCACAGCAAGCCTCGCCTCCCGGGTTTATGCCATTCTCCTGCCTCAGCCTCCTGAGTAGCTGGGACTACAGGCGCCCGCCACCTTGCCCGGCTAATTTTTTTGTATTTTTTTTAAGCAGAGATGGGGTTTCACCGTGTTAGCCAGGATGGTCTCGATCTCCTGACCTCGTGATCCGCCCATCTTGGCCCCCCAAAGTGCTGGGATTACAGGCTTGAGCCACCACGCCCGGCTGTATGAAATTCTAATATCATTTCTGATAAAGGCAAAAAACATTTGTTAAGTGCATAAATCTCAGGCAAGTAATACGCTGGATGCTTTATATACTTCATTAAATTCTCTATAAATAGATTTTATCAAAAATGCCATTTGTGTAGATGAGAAAACAGAAGATAAGGGAGAAGTGACTGATTCAAAAGCTCTGAGCTAAAAGTGGCAGCTCTGGGTCAGATCTTTCTAGCTCTACTATACATACTGACTGTAATTATCGTAACCAAGCAATCCTTAATTAGTTTCATATTATTGTAAGTATATCCTGGGCTGTACTGTATTTGCAGTTACTGAGGTATATAAATTGTATCTATTAGGCAGTGCCCCAGTGCATGTTTCCTGGTATGATACACAGGAAACATACACTTCCAAGAAACCATAAGCAGCATATGTTTCTTGTTTTATCTCATAATGCCAATCAGAACTATGAGCATATAGCTCATTAACTGCTTACTGAAACATAATATTTTCCTCATTGACAAAATAATATTTTTAAAACTTAATAAAAATTAAAGTTGAATTATTATAAAATTGCTTTAGGCTTTCATTAGAAAATAAATTTGTAAAAATTTAGTTCTTAGAAGCATTTTATAAGGAGATACATTAATTGCTTAAAATAATGTAATTTACAAATGATAAGAATTCAGGCTGGGTGCGGTGGCTCATGCCTGTAATCCTCACAATTTGGGAGGCTGAGGTGGGTGGATCACTTGAGGTCAGGAGTTCGAGACTAGCCTGACCAACATGGTGAAACCCTGTCTCTACTAAAAATACGAAATTAGCCGGGCATGGCAGTGCACATCTATAATCACAGCTACTTGGGAGGCTGATGCAGGATAATCACTTGAACTCAGACGGCAGAGGTTGCAGTGAGCCGAGATCGTGCCATTGCACTCCAGCCTGGGCAACAGAGTAAAACTCCGTCTTGGACCAAAAAAAAAAAAAAAAATAGAATTTATACTTTATGCATACAAATAGGTACACAGAAGAGATGTATACCTCTGAGTGGTGAAATCCAGATGTAGTTAGTGGTTTTCTTTCTTCCATTACTGCTGCAGCGGAACTGAGAGCCCAATCTTTTATTAGATCTTTATGTTTTTCATTGATAATAGGCCTATTATAATCCTGATTGTCATCTACTCCAAACACCTAGAGGGAAAAATTATTTTATAAATGAAAATGAAAAGTCTGAGCACAAGATTAATATGTGAATAATATAATTAACTTCAGAGGCAAATAAAAATATTCTAAATTAATTTTAATAGTTAATTTCAAAACTAAGGAAAACTTCTTGAATCACAGTAACAGCTAATTGTGATAGCTGGAAAGGAAAGCAGGCAGACATAGCTTATGTGAAAGTAATTATCCTTTTTTCTTTTCTCTTTTTTTTTTTTTAGACAGAGTTTCACTCTTGCTGGCTAGAATACAATGGCCTGATCTCGGCTCACCGCAAACTCCGCCTCCAGGGTTCAAGCGATTCTCCTGCCTCTGCCTCCCAAGCAGCTGGGATTACAGGCATGCGTCACCACACCTGGCTAATTTTGTATTTTTAGTAAAGACAAGGTTTTTCCATGTTGGTCAGGCTGGTCTCAAACTTCCAACCTCGGGTGATCCGCCCACCTTGGCCTCCCAAACTGCTGGGATTACAGGCGTGAGCCAACGCGCCCGGCTGAAAGTAACTATCCTTTTTTTAACATTTAGCAAATGTCCTGTTTGATTAAAAAAAAAAGAAATATTCAAGACATATTTTACTTGTTAAAAGATGTAATACGCCGGGCGCGGTGGCACACACCTGTAATCCCAGCATTTTGGGAGGCCGAGGTGAGCAGATCACTTGAGGTCAGGAGTTCCAGACCAGCCTGGCCAACATGGTGAAACCCTGTTTCTACTAAAAATACAACAATTAGCTGGTACCACGCGCTTGTAGTCCCAGCTACTTGGGAGGCTGAGGCAAGAAAATAGCTTGAACCCAGGAGGCGGAGGTTACAGTGAGCTGAGATCAGGCCAATGCATTCCAGCCTGGGCGAAAAAGTGAGACCCTGTTTAAAAAAAAAAAAAAAAGATTTAATAATGTTGTTAAACACTACAATAATGCAAAGAGTATCTCTTCCGTTTCTTTTCAGCTTCTTTGCTCTATTATTTTTGTGATACCTGTTGGAAAACTATGAACATGTGGCTCATTTTATCTGTTCCTTCCCCATCAAGTGTTTACCATTTACATATCTGAGTTACAGTTACACATATAATTTTCTAAGATGCCATTTTATTATATAATTGCAACATAGTGGATAGCATAATTTTCAAACTGTATTTGCCTAACAATCACTTAAAGACCTTTGTTTGAAATGCAGATTCCAGGCGTATTCAAGATTAACTGCTTCAAAAAGCAAGTTGTCAATGTCCAACACTTTTGAAAAGTTCTAAATACAAAGACAGACAATGGTGTGCTTTTCTTTTATGGGCAGGACCTAAGTCTTACTCATTTCCTGGCACATAATAGGCCCTGGATGTCGTAGAACAGATTGGAAAAATTTTAGGCATATAAATTTTAACATTCTATTCTGCTATTAAATCTCCACTTTGTTCCCAATTTTTATTCTTTATAGTTATTGTTTGTGGCTCTGATTATTACAATCTAGAAAAATATCATGTGTTTGAATGAGCAATTTGCAGACAGGATCTTTAGGATATAACCAGAGAGCCTTCATTTTCTATAAGGAGAAACTACCTCAGGCTCAACTGTTTTCTGGCATAAAGTTTTAATGGTCTTATAGTACAGCTATCTGATAAGCTCTGAAGTTCACATTTAGTGAAACAGATATCAGACTTTCTCATTCATTAAAACTTGAAAATTTTACCACTAGATGGCCTTATTACTTAATATTTAATTCTAACATAACCATAATTGTCAAGAATTATGATTTAATATTCCTTGAACTCCTCAATATTTAAATTATCTTTGCTTTAGGAGCAAACAACATATTATTTTAAATCAAATATGAATTTTAATCCATGGAAGCACAGTGCACACAAGGGAAAAAACAAAAACTGCTTAGTTTTGCTTAACATTAGGGTGACTTAATAGCAGTGAAAATTCCAGAGTATAACCTGTGTCCTCTACCTTTATCCCCCACGTGCACAGAAAGCAAATTATAGCTATTCAAGTTATTTGTGTCCGTCTTTAAAAATGTTAATCATTCCTAACTCAAGTCATTGAACTCCAATTTTACTGGTTTATTTCCTTATTTTATAATTACTAACAAAAATCTAACTCAAGTTTGAAAGTAAAAATAACCACATAAGTACTTGCATTTTTGCATCTCTTTGACATGTGATTTAGAAATTACCTTGAGTGGTTTTCTGATTAATATTTAATTCTAATCAACACTAAAAACTTGATTTCCTCAAACATCTAAGTACCAGCAGTTTCCAATAAAATATCATGAACCTCTCTAAATCACTTCTGACACCACTTTGAAATGACAACAAAAAACACACACAGAACTAATCCTGTGAGGAAGTGGAGCTGAAGTTAGACAGAAAATACTTGGATGACGCTCAACAGATTCCTTTTAAAGCATATAGAGACAGCTATACATACATTATTAAGTAACAATTATTTCTTCTCCAAACAAGTGGTAGGGCCTGACCTACTACGCTGTGGGGAAAGAAGCCTTCAAGTTTCACATCTGTTTTGATAATGTTTTGAAAAATTAATGATAGCAATGACTACCAGTCCAGATTGAAATCCGTATCTATTCGTTTCTTCGTCTAAGAAGAAAAACATCCACTTGTGACAACTTTTATGTGAAAACAAAGATATAAATTTTATACTGTCTATATACTTAAAGTTAGTGTACTTTTCACACTTATAAAAGATACCTACAATCTGAAAAAAAAGGGCTGATAATTGTACAGAACTTGAGAGCTCCTCAAAACCAAGACCAAGTATACTAGGTTCTCTCACTTTTCATTCTAGATTCTGGTCCTAGGTGATTTCACCTAGGAACATGCAAGGCTTCACTTCAATTACCAACTATAGATGTTGCTTACTGTCATCCCACCTGCTGGAAGGGGCTCAAAGATATTTCTTTTTTTTTGAGATGGAGTCTTGCTCTGTTGCCCAGGCTGGAGTGCAGTGGTGCAATCTCGCCTCACTGCAAGCTCCACCTCCCGGGTTCACGCCATTCTCCTGCCTCAGTCTCCCAAGTAGCTGGGGTTACAGGCGCCCACCACCATGTCTGGCTAATTTTTTGTATTTTTAGTAGAGACAGGGTTTCACTGTGTTAGCCAGGATGGTCTCGATCTCCTGACCTCGGGATCCGCCCGCCTCGGCCTCCCAAAGTGCTGGGATTACAGGCGTGAGCCATGACGCCCGGCCTCAAAGGTATTTCAAACACAGTATCTCAGCTCTAGGCTCATGATTCTCTTCTCTGGTCTGGTCTCAATCAAAATCCCAAATATGTGATAGTACAAAATCCAGGTCTTTCATTCAGCTAGGAACTTCTGTAGGCTAGAAGTCCACAGTGGGGAAGGAGATGAGATACCTAATATTTATGCTTGCATCCCAAGTTTGTCAGTCTCTAATTCTTCCAGAGTAGGATCAAAGGCAGGCAAAATAGGACAGGAGTAGAAAACTTCCTTGTGAACTTGCACTTGCTCGCAGAGCTGTCTGGGCTTGGCAGACGTTTTACAGACAACTCGTTTGTACTGGGGGTAGGAAGTGGCTTTCATATGTTGTCTCCTACAGTTCCCCCGATCTGAGTAGACACATCTCTATTTGTGGAATGAGCCGTGACCCCTCCCCCATGGCCTCTAGGTTTGGGGTAAGAAGGCAGTACCTCCCTCCCTTTCCCACTCCAACAATCACGAAACAATCTTTTCTTCTGAATACATTTGTGGATTTGGCATTTCACATCCAAAGCTCAGTGGCTACTGTAAACAATTTTAACAACCTGTTATTGAGGAATGGCACTTACTCTCCGCAGGCAGGCTACTCAGCCAGTCACTGCAGGGGATTACAAAATCTATATGACGGTCTTTGCTTTTGAGGAGGTTAGGTCTAATAAAGGAGCTTATAAAAAGAAGAGGATGTCACCTGAAAGAACTATGCAGGAATATTCTGTAATTAAAACCAAATATCCATAAGAACCAAACTAGATTTTTAGATTTTAGTTTTAAGTTTAAAGAGACTAAACATTCTCCAGATAACGAACTCGTACAATACAAACCAAACCTATGAAAAGTTTGATTCTGATTTTTTTCACTAGCATATTATGATCATAGTCATTATCATTTAAAAGCTCAGTCTGTGCAAAGAAAGTCCACAGTGTCCAATTCTGAAATCAGAATGGTGAGGATGGGGGATACAGGGTCAATTTTCGTGGTGATAAATATCCTACCTACTGAATATTTGCAGAGAGGTCAAAATTTACATTTAGTAACATCAGATACAGGAAGCTTGCTGATTGTGACAGAAAACAGAGATCACTGTGCACGAAGAGAAGTGCCGTGGGGTAAGATGTAGGCACAGAAATATAGTAATACAACATAGAGCAAAACAATTCAATAGCAATAGTGCTAATTTATTAGCTTAAAAAATATCCAAATTAGTTGGAATTCAGAATTCATCTTTCCACAGAAATGAGAAATATAATGGCAGATTAAATACCTCACTTCTATAGTCTTATTTTAAAGTAACAACAGAATAACAGTATTGCATTAGTGTATCAATCACATCAAGGTGTCCAAGTAAAAATGTAGTCAAGTTTCAACCTCAGATAACCAGAACATCTTTCTCCTCAATGAGCAAATGAGCAAAGACTTCTTGGGTAAGGAGAGCAGGGTCTCTGTTAGATCAAACCAACAGTAGAGGTCCCCATGGCCCATGAAAATAATTTAACACATAATTACTTTAAGAATTATGCAGAATTCTAGCCACTAGGGTCAAAGAACTAAATAAGGATGATTTAAGAGGAGAATTTATTTTTGTAACTGTCCATGAAAATCTAATTTTACTTTTAAAAAGAAAAATCCCTTAAAATTCAATGGAATAAACTATTCTGAATATTAAACACTGTGATTTTTATCGCATATTTGTAATCAACTTTTAAATTTAAAATTCAGACAGAATTATTAGAAGAGCACAGAAAGGGAGCCAGGAGAGACATTTTATAATTTATCCTGGTACACAAATAAATATAAGTACACACACATTCATAGCAGTGTTACAACAGCCAAAGGAAGAAGCCACACAATTATCCATCTGCGGATGAATGGATGAAGAAAATGTGGTTTATGCACACAGTAAGATATTTATTCAGCCATAAAAAGGAATGAGCAGGGCGTGGTGGCTCATGCCTCACTTTGGGAGGTCGAGGTGGGTGGATCACCTGAGGTCAGGAGTTTGAGACCGGCCTAGCCAACATGGCGAAACCCCCTCTCTACTAAAAATACAAAAATTAGCCGGGCGTGGTGGCATATGCCTGCAGTCCCAGCTACTAGCGGGGCTGAGACAGGAGAATCGCTTGAGCCCGGGAGGTGGAGGTTACAGTGAGCTGAGATCACGCCACTGCACTCTAGCCTGGGCGGCAGAACAAGACCCTGTCTCAAAAAAAAAACCAAAAAAAAAAATTAAAAAAAAAAAAGAATGAAGAGCTGATACAGGTTACAACACATGTGAACCTTGAAAACATTATTCCAGGTGAAAGTAGTTGGTCACAAAAGGTCACATATAGTATGATTCCATTTATATAAAATGTTCAGAATAAGCAAATCCATAGAGACAAAAAGTGTGGGTACCAGGAGGCCGGGAGAGGAAGGAATGGGAAATGGCTGCTTAATGATGATGAGATTTTGTTTTGCAGTGATGAAAATGCCCTGAAATTAAGATAGTGCTGATGGTTGCACTCCCTTGTGAATGTACTAAAAGCCACTGAATTGTACACTTTAAATGGCTAAAACAGTCAATTTTATATTATACGAATTTTATCTCATATTTTCTTTAAATGGGACTCTGTTTTTTTTTTGTTTGTTTGTTTTTGGGACAGGGTCTCACTCTGTTGCCCAGGCTGGAGTGCAGTGGTGTGATCTCAGCTCACTGCAACCTCCACCTCCCGGGTTCAAGCAATTCTCCTGCCTCAGCCTCCCGAGTAGCGGGGATTACAGGCTCATGTCAGATGCTCTGCTATATTTTTTGTATTTTTAGTAGAGACGGGGTTTCACTGTGTTAGCCAGGATGGTCTTGATCTCCTGACCTTGTGATCTGCCTGCCTCGGCCTCCCAAAGTGCTGGGATTACAGGCGTGAGCCACCGCGCCCAGCCTCTATCTTCTTCCTTTGCTCCTCTGTCTGGGTGAAAACATGTTCTTAAATCTTTGTCTTCCCTCTTAACCTAACTTGTGTCCCTGATTCTCCCCACTCCTTAGAAGTCTTACATCCATAATCTCTTCCCTCCCATCCCTTCCTACATCTTTCTCAATTTGCTCTTTATTTAATATCTTCAAATTATACTTAGATCTCATTTAATGCCTCTAAAATTAAAATGTCCAATTTCTCTTCTCTTTATGGTTCATTCCCTTGTCATGCATTTCCTCTTATAGTCTCTACAAGCTGGCTGTTCATCAATAATCATATTTCCCTTTTCTTGCCAAGCAGATTTTCCAGCTGGAAGCTGCCAGGTAGGTATTGCTAGGAACTCAAAGGTAAGTCTAGTCTTTTTATCACAGCATCTCCCCAAAATTTATACATTTTTCTTCTAAGACTATCTATCTATCTATCTATCTATCTATCTATCTATCTATCTATCTATCTATCCATCCATCCATCTTTGCAGCTTTCATACTTAATATTACAAAGCTAAGTTTATAATACATAGAAGGTTTTAAACTATGTATTTTAACAAGTTATTTTGGAATCAAGATATAAACTAGTTTCAGCATATAAAAATGCAGAAAAATTTCTTTGTGGGGCCCCGGTTGGATTTAATCAATCTATAAATTCATTGAAATAAATTAGCCAATATACAATGAATCATATACAAATGCTAACAAATGAAAAAGCAGGTCACAAATTTTTCTTTCTCATTCATTCACATTCAAAAGATATTTATTGAGTGTCTATTACATGCCAGACACTGTTCTAGACACAAGGGAAACAGATGTGAACAAGACAAATAACATCATCTTAGAGTAGACAAACAGAAAATAAACCAGATGGAAGTGAGTTCTATAAAGAAAACAGAACACGGTAATCTGATGGAGAGATATAAGCAGTGAATGATGGAGCTACTTTAAATACAGTGGTGAGTAAAAGCCACTTGAAAGTGAATTATGAGATGAGTATAGAGTTTCCATTTTACAAGACAAAAAATTACAGAGATGGATGGTGGTGATGACTGTGCAACATCATAAATGTATTTAATAACACTAAACTCTACACTTAAAAATTGTTAAGATGATAAATTTTATGTTATATATATTTTCCACAATAAAAAGATGGAAGGAATAAATAAAATGAATTATGAGAAGCTAGGCATGCCAAAAACACAAGGAAGAACTTATTAGATTGAGGGCACGGTAAATGGAAAGTTCCTCAAAGAGGAAAATAAACAGAATTTCATACAACAAGAGAGAAAGGAAAATGAGGGCAAACCTATTATGTTAGGCCTGTGACTGAATAAAAGGTGAGGGTTCCCTCGTGAAGCTTTGGAAATTAACATCGCAGAAGAGGGTTTCTCATACCTAGGAAGGAGGCGGCAGAGGTCAAGAAGGGTTGGGGAGAATTGATCAGAGAAACCAAAAGTAAACTTTCCTGGTAGAAATTAAAAAGAAAAAGTTCTCAATATAGAAAAAATTGCTCAGTCAAAAATAAAAATGCTGACTCTTTTATCAAAGTCTTCTCCTGTTGTCCAAGGCGCTTATTTGATCTTCTACTCCTTGAGTTCCCATGCACATCTAATTTTCTATTTGAGTGGACTTTGGACATCCTGCCTTTCTCTGAGTTCTATGTGGCACTGTCTACATAGATTTTGATTCTAGTGTATCATCATTTCCCTGGGTCTTACTTGGATCTCATCTTAAATCTTGCTGTGACTTTCAGGGTTTGGAATATTTTCCTAGGGTCCAGGTCCTCAGCACCGACTTTCTTGAGCTGTTTGACTCACTTCTGTAAAGGTTCTTCCTCCCGTGTTTCTAGTTTTGTTACATGTCTCCTGGCTCTAGATTCTTCCCTACCAACTCTTGCCTATAGAACCAGCAGTGACCAGGCCCTATGAGGGAAGAAAAGACGCTAATAAGAGGCTTTGTGGGGGAGATATATTGACACAATGAACAAGAATCAAAACTCGGGACAAGAAAAGTATCTGGCAGAGTTGTCTATGGTATGAAATTGATGAGAAGAAATATCGCTTTTAAGAAGATAGTTCCTCAAGCCCTCCACAATGATCAAGATTTTTTCTTGTTCATTTAATGTTTAGCTTTCTGTTCTTACCGCAAGTTTCTCCTATTTAGCTTAGGAGGCTAGGAAGTAACCCTGACAAGGTCCTCCTCTTGCCTCAGTGGTTATCTCTTTTGATGGAAGAGTGGAGAGAAGAAACTGGTACTGTGATGGGAAGGTAGTTATCAGAGAGGCCAAAGGAGAGAGGTTTTGGGAGAGATATTACTACTATGAGAGATAAATGCCTTTAGGCAGTCAACAGCACTTTCTTATAGTGTATTTCCATGTAAACTTGGATGTAAAACTTAAGAGGTCTTTATCAATATCAGGTATTTGTGTTAACATTTTAAAGGTGAATTTGATGACATGCATAAAATAAGGTGATCTATTGACAGAGACAGCCCCAAAATACAAACCCAAATGCTGTAATCTCATAACCTGGCGACAGAAAAAGAGGGTAGCTCACTATCTTTTAACTACTACCAGCACAGAAAAATAAGGAGACAGCAGTTTAATTTGGTCATCTCTTTAAAGAAACCCTATTTCAATGTTACGCAACTCTTTCCAAGGTAAGATGCGAATACATGGTTTGCTCATCTTCTTTAGACCAAGAATGACAATGTATTTTGGAGAAAAACTGAAAAGGCATATTCTGTGCTCATCATAGTTAACATCATTGTATCATGTGATACTGTTGCTTACTGGCTTCTCTTCACTCTGCTTTTGATTCCAAGGTGCTACATATTCCTTTGGTTTTCTATTATTCCTGTTTGATACTTTCCAGTTTCCTTTGTTCACTTTTCTCCTTTGTCCATCAATGTTGGTGTTGCTGAGATTTTCATACTTTAGTTCCTCTCACCCTACACATTTTCTCTGATTGATCTCATCTCTTATTTTGTATTCAATTACTGCTATGGTTTGGATGTGGTTTGTCCCTGCCAAAACTCATGTAGAAGTTTAATTGAAAGTGTGACAGTGTTGGGAGGTGAGGCCTATGGGAGGTGTTTGTGTCAAAAAGGCAGATCTCTCATGAACATATTAATGCTGTCTTGTGAGTTCGTGTTCTCATGGGAATGGATTTGTTCCCTTCATAGTAGACTGCTATAAAGTGAGGCAGCCCCTCGTTTTGCCTTTTTGCGTATGTCCACTTCCCCTCTGACTTTCTCTACCATGTTTTGACCCAGCATGTAGCCCTTAACATAAGCCAGCCATATGTGCAGCTATGCTCTAGAATGTCCCAGCCTGCAGAATTGTGAGCTAAATAAACCTCTTTTCTTTATGAGCTACCCAGTCTCAGATATAGTAACACAACACATACTAAGACAGCTGCCCTCTATTGTCTAATAATTCCCAGATTCCAAGATCTGGGCTATTTTTAGCCCAGACCTCTTACCTAAGATCTAGGCATTAGCTGATTGACTACTGGACATGACAGCAGCTTTTAGATTGCCTTCTGTGCTTCTGGCATTTCCAGTGTTCAATCCATACTTCACATTTCTGACAGTGACTTGACCATATCATTGCCCTACTTAAATGTTTTCAATGATTCCCCACTGCCTTTGGCATTAAAGTCCTTAGTATGATATATAAGGAACTTCAATACCAAGTCCAATCTCATCTCTTCAAAAGTAACTTGGTCCTCTGAACAAGTCATGTGTGCTCCTGTGCTTTCGAATAGGCTGTTCCATATTTCCGGAAAACTCTACCTAGCATGCCTGTTATGGGATTAATTACATATGTTTCACCACTAGCTCAGCTGGCAATATTTATTGAGGACGTTTTATATGCTGACACTAGGTTCCTACAGTGATGGAGTTTACATTTGTTTGTGTCTCTCTCCAATGGGAGTGGGGAGGCAAATGAATAAACAGTGAACTAGTGAAGCAGCAATAAAGTTTATGATTAAAATGAAACAAGTGGATGACAGTGACTACTTTTTTTTTTTTCACTGGATGACTAAAGACTTGTCTGAGGAAGGAATGTTCTCTGAGGCAGACCTGAGATCTCCTCTTGGAAGCTACTGGTAGCTTTCCTCCAACAACTTTATTTTTAAAGTCTTGGTTTTTGTCTGTGTATATCTATTCCAGTACACAGCCATTTCTTGAGGGAAAGAGCTCAGTCTTTTCATTATGAATCACCCTCTCCTAGACACAAAGCCTGACACATAGTTAATGTTGCATTAAAGTTGCTAAATAAACGAATCAATGAAATAGAACACATCTCAAATGATGACATGAAAAAGAAGAGTTAGACCACATGAACGTTTCCAGGACAAAAGAGCATTTAAGTTCAGACAAACAACAGCTGATGGCCCCAACTTCCATCCCACACACCCAAACTTCAAAATGGAGAAACTGGATGACAACACTCGTCCAAGCAACTTGATATGATGCCTGTATCTACTCCTATCCTCCCAAAGTGCTTTTTCTGCCTTCCTTCTGGCTGTTGTTGGTCTTTGTTTTCTTCATACCCACAGGTTACTTCATCTAACTCAGACATATGATTCCTGGTTCTACGCTTTTGTTTTCCCAGAGCCTGACTGTAATTAGCCCGAATTTGGCTTTGAGCTTTATGTGGATTCAAGCTAATGGAATCTTAGCTCTTTTTCTTTGGTAGTCACAAGATAATGTAGTGAGCTTTGTTCTTCCCAGCAATATGGTCTCAGCTTCATTTTCTGGTTTATACAAACTAAGAAAGTCTTTGAACTATGTACCTGGGCACCTACTATCATTACTCCTTTAAATGACTCCTGCTCTAAAGCCTTGGGTTTCTCGATCCATAGTGAGACCATGTAATTTGCTGTCAAAATGGACTCTGAGAATAAAAAATGATGCTTATGACAACTGTAGGCAACAGGTGTAAACCAGGTTTTGTGGCCACCCTCTCTATCCAGCAGTTTCCGAAGAGTTTCATCTGCTACAATGACTTCTTTCTTGGCCTTCTGCTACCCTGGTCAAGCTAGCCCCTCACACTGTCACTTCCACTGTGGTTTTATATTTGACTCTTTCAGTGCTGAAAGAACATTCTGGGATTTGTTAATACTTGATGTAGAGATTCAAATGTGGAAACTCCTAATAACAGTAATGATAAAGTAACACTTATACAGCAATATAATAAGATGGGTATTGTGATAAGCCTTTTATATGTTTTACTGAATTCTTTTTATAATCTAGTGATACCTCCTCCGTTTCAGAGATAAAAGAAACTGAGGCTTAAAGAGGTTACTTTACCCAAGGGCACACACTAGCACATGCAAAGTTTATATTTAATCCCAGATCTGTCTGCTTACAAGTGTTCATGTTCTTAAATTGCACGCGCTCTCTGTCTGTCTGTCTCTCTCTCTATCTATATATAAAACCCTTCACTGCAAAATAATCTTTTAATGGGAAAACATCAGCCATTATGATCAGTCATTAAGAAACACTAGATGTTTCTTAAACACTATACTTCTCTTATTAACAACTATAACATTGCTCACCTATTTCCCAGACAATGGGTCTCCAAAAGTTTGGAGTTGAGCAGCCCAGTGGTAAACTTTAAGCATGTACTCCACAATAAATGTATGCTTAGAAATTATACATACTCTTTTACAGTGTAGTAACAGATTTTATACATTATAGGGCACAATCCAAAATAAAAATTAAAAATATGAAAATAAAAGTAAACATAATTTCTAATATTTTTCCTGTATCCCAAAGGGTTATCTTATCTTGCCCTCCTCCCTGAGAGGCCATTCCAGAAACTTATCATCTAAATAAGTGCATCTCAAATGTTAATGTGCACGTTAGTCAACTGGAGATCTCATTTCTAATGTAGATTTTGACTTGGTATATATAGGATGGGCCTGAGAAACTGCATTTCTAACAAGCTTCCAAGTAATATTTATGCTGCTAACCCATGGAGCAGATTTGAGTAACAAGAATTCAAACAAAAGATTAATGTTAAGCCAAACGGATACTGCTATTTTTCAAGAGGTAATATCAGGTTGGTACAAAAGTCACTGCGGTTCTTGCCATTGAAAGTAATGGCAAAAACCGCAGTGACTTTTGCAATTACCTTGATAGCGGATTCTAAAGTCAACCTTTCATGACCATTGGCAAAACTGAGAAAAATTACTTTTTAAACCATGCAACAATCCTTACACATACTAACCAGTAATATCAAAGAACATACTTGAAATGTAGATAACCATCATGACTGGGCATATACTTGGCTAAACCAGTAAACTAAATCATAACCAACTGATTTTGTTTTCATATACTTCTATCACCAATGACAGCAGTGAATACAAATTAAGAAAAAATACAGACAAAGAACAAAGCTAAAATATGTATTTTCATCTGCTTCCAACATGAAATCAGTAGGCGGGAAATCTGTGGTTAACTGTCATTGGCTAATATCTACATTTATGTTAACAGAGTTACAGCAATGTTTGTTGGTTGGTTGCTTCTTTCTATTTTTAAAATAAATGCAAAGCAAGAACGTCCAAAGCATAATATTTTTAAAACCTATCTTTAATTTACACAAATTTAAAAGGTCCAGACCTTTTAAATGTACAGAGCTTTATGTATGAAACTCAGGCAAATGCAGAGTATTGATGCAAAGAAAATCACAAACCATGTTGGTCTTACTGTTAGTCTTGCAGTTCCCTAACAAAACCCTGAAATTCACAAACCACTGACTTCATGACAACATCTCATGCTGACTCTCCAATAATTTCCACCAGTCAAATACACCACACAACGACCAAGATCACACTCAAATTTCAGTTATTTACCTTGTCAATCATTTTTCTTGCTTCCACTTCCTCACTGTTGGGATTCTCTAACTCAATGGTATAAGTACCCTTGTCACTTTGGTCATCATCATTATCCTTTTCAGAAGTAGCAGAAGTTGCTTGATTTTTTAACATTTTATCCATCTCCTGGCTTGGTCTGTGCCCAAGACTCCCTGAACTTCTTAACAATGCAGTTTGTAGGAAGGGTATTGACACCGATGGCTCCTCTGATTTCTGTTTTAACAATTTCCCATGTGGAACACCATGCCCCCCTCTGTGATGCGCAGAGCTAGTCTGTAAAGACAAAGAAACCACTTTGGCATCTGCTGTTGGAGATTTTGCTTTCTCAAGTTTTGTATGTGGTGGTGAATATGTAGTTTCCTGACACAAGATTCCCGCACTTTGAGTAAAAGAATATGACCTTCTTTTTCTGGGATTGTCTTCATCAAAGAATGCAATCATAAAAGCAGTTTGACTTACAACAGCTTGGTCTTGATGCTTTTCAGTAGCCTGGACCTTCTGTAGCTTTTTGTGTTCTGAATGGTGGCGTCTTAAGTGTTCCTCAAGAGTTGCACGTTTGCTACAGCGCCTGTGAGCCCCAGCATTCTCTGAATCACTCTGCGTACCATCATCATGTTTATTTCCTGGATACAAAAAGAAACCACACAATAGAGAAGGAAAAAATCCCATGTAGAAATTTAGAAGCATACACAAAAGTGCTATTTGTTTTGTTCCCCTCCTCCTTTTCAATCCAAAGTCATATGTTCTCTTCAGTAACAGGCTCTGCAAACTTGCTCAATTGCAATGGTTACATTCAAATTTTATCAACTAACAATGAGGTCCTTTATAAATGACTGAATAGGATCGCCTTTCTTTCTGCAAATTTTAACTTTATAATGTTTCATCAATGTCTTAATAGATAATCAATGCTCTATTTCTGTGATATTTGTATTCCTAACATCAATAAACATTAATTCTGCCTTCAAATTATACACACTATTTAGCAATAAAAAATTTGACTCTAGCATTAGAGATGAAAAAAGACAAGAAAAAGGGTAATGTCACTGAAATGCTTACTGTTACACAGGAAATGAGAACAGGAGTATCGTAAAAATGTGATGAATCTTAAGCTTCACTGATGTTCAATACTTTCAGAAGCTCAGCATATTTTTTCCTTTTTATTAAAAAGATTCAAATTTGTAGTCCCCAATAATTATTGCACAATTTTTTCCAAATATCTTTCCAGTTATGAGAATTTTTGAAAACTGTATTTGCATTAGAAACCCTAGTGGCTTCAAAGAGTTAAATAAAGCATGCTGAGAGGTCTATCAATGCAAAGGGTCATCTATGAAATCTCCACCTAGATCTAAGGACCCACTGGGCAAACAGCATGGTGCTAAGTATTACCAGATATCTTCCCCATGAAGCATATCAGGTTAGAATATATTTGAATTTTGAAAGATCACCTCTTTAACAAAGGTTGTTCTATTTTAGAGCAAGTAAAAGCCACTAAATAGTTAGCCTTCATGGTTCTGTTAGGTTTTGGATGTGAGGACACAAAAATTACTTTTTTTCTGATTTAAAATTCTCATTAACTAAATAATAAGTATATGATAAAAATAATCAAATGATATTGTATTATTATAGCACGAAATTATTAGAAAGTCAAGAGTTATTCTATGCATGTTTTAAATGGAATCATAAATCAGAGCTTAAATTAATTTTAAGCTTCTTTAGCTATAAATGAATTTAGTCAACAAGATACATTCTAATGCTTCCAGGACTAAATCTGATTTTTAAATTTACCTGGGCTACAAATTCTAATGTGAACGCCCACTGAATAATATGGTTCCAAACAAAATAATGATCAGACTTGAAAGACCTGGGGGGGTGGGAGAAGCAAACAACCTATGTCTAGGGAAAAAGTTGAATGTTAATGTTTCTAGGTTGTTCCTAATGAATTTAGAGATTACTAACTGGTCCCAATGATTTAGCACAGAAGCACTAGTTATAAAAATGTGGTGCATAAAAGGAATGAGAAGACACAGAAGAGAGAACTACAGAACACACAGAAAAGGGTCACATATTGGAAAAGTAACAGGCAACGGAAACAAAGGGAGTAAGATCAAAAGGAAGGTGAGTTGGAGATCACGTCTATCAAAGTAATAGTGATTAATACTATAAAAATCATATATGACAACAAATCTGAAGATCTTTCTTCAAATTGTTGACTATTCAAAATGCAATCTGAAAAGAAAAAATGGGATTAATTAATGAAATCCCTGCCTCAGGTAATTAAGCTAGGAATAACAGATAGCAGATGAAGGGCAAGCCCAAACAAACTCACTAGTTCAAATACAGACTTCATTAAAAACACTGGATTTTACAACCTATTTCATTGTTGTATTGGCTCTATTGAAAAGGAATCCAGTTTCTAAGAGCTGAAGATAACTAAACTCCAATATTCGCTGCACCATAAGAACAAAGAATAGATCCTGCACATACTGAACAATCTTAATGAAAATACCATCTTCACAGAATTTAATTCTGATTCTAATACATAAAATTTGGCACTTAGTGGTGTCAGGCCCTTTCAAGTATCTTTCCTATAACTTGTAGTTCAAAACTTTTCTTAGAAATTAGTCATTTTCTTTTTTGGAAAATTACCATGCCCTCTTGTATTTTGTTGGTGTTATACAAGTCAATATCTCATCGCAGTTGCAATATTCTGTTTCTACTCAATAAAAAGGTCACTAGGAAACAGTCCTCACCAAGTTCTTTTCTTTCCTTTTGCTTATCATTAGCCATGCCTAAGTATGTTGAAGTCCTTTTAATATTTTTAGGGTAGGTTAGCTGTAACAAGTTAGTGGTGTGGCCACAAGAAGTGGCAACTCTCCTAAAGGGTCAAAGTGTATGGGCTTTATTTTCCTCACCATCCCAAAGCCCCTGCACTTCACTCTTGTGGGAGCAAAGTTTTTGTTTTCGTTTTGTTTTGCCTACTTTCAATTCTTTGATCTAAACAGTTGCTGAAAACCTAATTTTTGTAAAATTTTTATTATTTGCTATAATTACACTTATTTAGAGTCTGACTATATACTCTTTTATATCCTAAATCATGGAATATTGTTATCTAATGATGGAAGCTCTGACTTTTGGAGAAAGTCACATGTCATTTATACACATGTCCAGAAAAGTAAAATGAATCTATCTTGGATCAAAAATGAGTTATATTCACAAAAACACTACCTTGAATGGCTTGTAAAATGGTCTGAAGGCAAATCTAAAAGAAGAGTTCTCACACTGCCACCATACTGGAATATAAGTCTACCTATAAATCAACTTTGAAGGACAACAGTAATATGATTACATAATTTCTAGTAAGGGCTTAAAATATCTAATCATTAAAATACAGATATAGTATACATGTGGACATTAATCCTTCTATTTGGAATTAGGTCCACAAATGGGTCTTGTGAGGAGAGAATGTTTTAAAATAATGGCTTAAAAATAATAGCCAATACAGAAAAAAGTTATAATGACTAAAATAAGTTACAATATAAATGGGTTTAATAAAGATATTTTAAAAATGATTATCTTTTAAAAGGATATTTTACCTCAGTTTTTGTTTATTAAGAGTGGTTTTAAAAAGTCTAAGTTATTTCTAAATTCTCAAGGTTCAGCTACCTCTTATACTGTACTAGGATATCAATATTATTTATCCATTTCATATAAACAGCCTACTTATTTGTGACTGTTAACCTATATAAATATAAATAAAATGTCTCAATTATGTCTTGTCTAGAAGTAAAAGGTCACAGTCATGTCTCAAAAACACATATGCCAGGTAACTGCTGATAACTATAATTAAATATTGTAATAGGCTCCAACAAATAATTAGGTAATCACATCATCTCACTGTCCTGAAATGTCTTAGAAGCAAATCAGAAATAAGTATACAAATACTATTTCTTCATTACTTGATCAGAATGCCAGGACATAAGATATAGATTAAATCAGGGCCAGTCTTGTCATTGACAGAGAAATCACCCATTGCTTATTCAAATTAGTACCTATCACATGCTCGAGTACTAGATGAAGTGTTAGGAGTACAAAAACTCCTAATATAGTAACAGAATGCTCAGATAAACATGTAATCACAATTTGTTCTAAATCATTTTCCTTATAGATAGCTTATTAAATAAAAGTAAGACAGAGTAACATAAATCTATATTCAATTAATTCTAAAATAAACTTAATTGGCAAAACCAATGAGAAAAAACTGATCAGTTGATACATCAATGTACAAATATCAAATTTTACTAATTTTGGCTGAGTTCTATACAAACAAAGTATATATAACTATTTCAAAAATGAACATTCAACCCTAACGTTCATAAAGTCCTAATATTAAAAAAAATATAAACTTGATTAACAGATCCTACCAAATATTTCTAAACCAAAAACCTTTGTTTTATGAGTAACCACTGAGAATACTTTGAAGCACTCCCATCAATGATGTGACTGTATTATCCAAGTGGAACATTTGGCTCATACCAACTTAAAATGTCTTTCAGAATCTAGGTATTAATGATAATAGAGAACAGAATTGAATATAGCTTTTCCTTAAATCAAGAAAATGATGGAACTCATCTGCTAGGGAATCCTACTGGTGAACTTAACAAATTTTGTATTTCCAGAAGAAAAAGAAACATGTTTTACAGCATAAATATAAGTTCATAAAACCAATCTGGTTTTGTCAAGAAAATGAAGAAAGACTAATTTGAGCGAGGAAGTTGGACATGGGTGGTGTGGCTTCCTGTTGAGTTTTAAAATTAAATATAACCTTCGAAAAAAGCAGAATGTTTTCTACCATGTAAATATCTACTAGTAGTATAGTAACTGCAGACTGGATTTTCTTTATCATAAAATAGGAAGTTCTGAATGATCAAATCACTTTACCTTTCAACCTTTTCAAGTACACTGGAACATCACTTTTAATGCTTTTAGAATCCTCTTCTGTTCTTTCCCATAGCATTTGAGGAGGGTTGTTTTGTGCTAGCCAGTCAGCGACTTTGTTTTCGGGTGCCATCATTCCTGTTTGAATCCCCGGCAAGTCTTGAGTTCCAGGAGAAGACTTCTTGGACTTGTGGCGCTGATCAGAAGTAAACTTTGTCACGTGGTCTCTAATAGTTACCTTTCCTGGGGTACTGTCATCAAATTCAATGGTAAATGAAGCATGCCCTGCACCTGTTATATGGGAACTTGGTGTGTCTTTTGTTGGGATTTCATGAATAGTGCTTTCTGTTATTTGTGATGGTTGCTGGAATTCTTTTGTAGGGATTTCAAAATAACTTGGTTCCCTACAGAAAGGAAAAAGTACTTCTTCGTTTGCAGCTGCAGATTGTTCCTCAACTTGCTTGGCATCTATGCTGCACCCTAATGAGAAAAATAAGAGAAAATTCAAAATATTTGATTGCTTCTGGCACTTGAAGGAGTCTGGTAATGGCCATGTGTACCACTCCGTGAGAACTAGAAGGCAGATCACAGTCTGGATGAAAACCAATGGCATTTATATCACAGAACAAATGTCATAGAGAAAAAAGAATCTTGATTATAAACATGCTATTTGATTACCAACAGGGGATGCAAGATAAGCAGCAGCAATGGCAAATGAGAGCAAAGCAGGTAAGAAATGGGTCTTGCATGGCTAAGTCCATGTTTTTTCCAACTTGGATCTAGAATTCATTAAGGTCCAAAAGAATTAAAATAAAATGTAGATGGAGATGCATGTTCAATGTATACATAAAAAGTGACAGAAAAACTATGAACTTCCTTCTCAAGTCACCAAGATGAAATATGCAGCACATGTAGTGCTTCAAAGGAGAACAGGTACTCAAATGAGAATATAAACATGAAGTAAATATGTAAGTGATCTTCTGGAAGTAATGATTCCACTTACCATTCTTCACCACTACATTCAGAAACATTACTTTCAGAATGACAAAGATATTGCTGAAGTGCGATCCTTGCAAGAAGATACAAACTTTTTATAAAGACTAAAACATGTGGTTCGCAATCCAAGCAGCAGTGTGAAAGAAATAAGGTTAAAATGGGAAATTCAGTTTCCAGACAATGACTCTGGAAGAAAATCAGTTTACTTTTCTATACAGCAGAATATGCAAAAGTGTCAAAAATTCTTGGAGGAAAGCTGAATTGTAAACCTCAGATTAACATTAGTTGGCAGAAGGAGCAAGTAACTCTGGAACACTATCACTACTCTTCTATCGCCTCAGAGTCTAATACAACAGTCTAAAAACAGATGCATTTATGAATAAAATACATGAATAAAATGCATTTATGAATAAATGAAAATGACAACTAAAATGTTTTTGGCATGTTATTAGGTAGTGCAAATGCAAAAGAAAAAAATTAAAGATGATATTGTCCTGTTGTTGAAGAAGCAAAGCATGTCCATTATCAAGATGAAGAGCAAGTTCAAATGAGATATATTTCCCTAAAGCTCGAAAATAAACTCTGCTTTTAAACAGATTAATAGAAAAATCATTTACAGACAATTTATTAGGAAAACAAGGCAATACAGGGAGACTAGGCTGTTTCCAAACATTTTCTAAGTAAGTGAAGCATTTGATCTTTTGAAACATCTTTTCAAAGATTAAATTTTAGTGGGATCTGTCAGGTACTATAATTGGTTTCTTGACAGCAGTCTGAATATGAAATAATAAGAAACCTGACTGCTTTTAGGTTAAAGAAGAATGATATAGTAACATCCCTTTTCGTAATCAAATGTGTGGGGTAGGGCACTGAAGACAACAAACTCCATTTTCACAATAAACATAGTAATAATAAAGTGTCAAAAAAATCTAAACAGAAGGCAAGGAGAACATGTAATATGAAAGAATATGTTATAATTTTCACTGTAAAAAATTACCCTTTTAAAATCTACTCAGTTTTCCTATCACTGAACATGAAAGAATAGTATTGGAAAAACTCTACATTATCAGAGAAATAATCATACATTTATATGACACGACCTAAAGTTTTAAAAAAGTTTGATTAAATAAAGAGTTAATTTATCTTTTTCTTAAAAAAAAAAAGTTCAGCTGGACTTTTGAGTGTTTACTCTGAAGTCATGTTAGTTAAAATTTCCATTAGAATAAAATGTTAACTACTCCTCATATATTAATAGTTCATTAATGTTATTTTTCTATTTTTTCAGACAGTGATTTTTTTTAACTATGTACAATGTACTGTACTTGATCAAGTCCACACAGGACAACTTGTTCATAAACCTGTCCTCTCTCCCTCCCCCCATACAGATATATACATATAGTTTGTTTTTGATTTGCTCATCCTTCAGGTGACAGAACAAGGTTAAGATGGTGGTTTCTAATACCACTACACAGAGAGCCAAGTCAAACTGACCCACTACACAGGGAGCCAAATAAAATTGATGTGGCTCAGCTATGAGGCAAGTAACACAAAAAAGCTGGCCAGGGATATAGCACTTATCAACCACTTGTTGCTCATGATTCAAAGGAATATTATCTCAATTTTCCTCCCTTGCAAAAAAAGTTCACATGCTAATATTGACATGTTTCAACATGTTTCATGCATTAAGACAGCTGAGATCAACAACTGCACTGCATTGTTTTGGAGGTTACCATTCCCAAGTTAGTACTACTTCAAACTCGCATTTACTCAAAGCTAGAAACTTGAGACTTACACAAGTTAATAACTAATTCATCTAGAAATCAAGCACCTAACCATGTCAAGCAGCACAACAGAGTGGAAAGGCAGCATGTTATGATCTGATGATCACAACCAGGCAGCCTGTTTCGTGCAAAGCCCAGACAAGATCTGAAATCACATAAATCTTATCTCTAATCAGTCCGCAATCCTCATTTTCCTCATCATAAAGTGAGAAAACAGTATCTTCCCATAAGATTGTTGTGAAGATTTAGTGAGATGAGTATTAAGTGAGATCATGTAAGTTACCCAGAACAAAGCAGATATGCAAATAAATGCTTCTCCCTCAACTTTCAAAAACAGCTGAGAATCAGGAAGACAAAAAGCTAATACCAAAATCTAACTTTAAAAAACCCGAGACAGATATGACAATGCCTATCCTTAAGTATTCATAAACTTTACTAACAGTTAAAATCTTCACTGAGAGATTTTTACTATTTACTCAGATCACATGTAGCAAATCTTGGGCAGGGTACAAAAAGTGAGGATTAAGGACAGACAGACTGCACCAAGTGGTAGAGGTAAGATGAAAAACAAGAGCAGACAAATGGCCCCAAAAACATGGTAGTCCAGTACCATTCAGTACATAGGGCAAACAGTCTTATATACTACAGTCTCCTGAGGACATTATTGTAAGGCAATGTCAGTATTATTATATTATTAATACAATTGAGTATTGATATCAATATTGATATTGCTCTTGATATATATGAATAATAATAGTGATACTGATATTGATGATTAATGATGATTCTGAGTCATAAGAAAAAGTTTTAAATTATACTGAACCTTCTCTGCTTAAGAAGGTGGTAATATGGGTAATGAATTTAATAGAAACTTAGGAAACGGTTAAACTTTAAAAAAACTATCAACTGTAAAAGTAAAGTTCAATTATCTGGAAAATTCATTATGTGGAAAGACTCATTTCCCTAAAGATGATAAAAACAGATGAGGTGTGGTTCAACTACACTTGAGAAGTACCTAATAGAAAAACTATGAGGAGTCTTCTAATCAACACAGAAAAATAAAGCACCTTTCCTCCCTCAGAACACTAACAGAACATATTCTGGAATTTAGAAATTTAACATTCCTGTATCTTCAAAACTCATTTTGTTATACCAAATTAAACTAAATAATATAGTAAATACTTGTTTAGACTAATATTATATTATTAACCTCAATTACTACATTTAAAAAATTATTTAATGACTATGCTGTAATTAATTCCATATATCTACACCAGAAAAGCAATTGGTGATAATCTGCTTATGTTCTTAAGGTACTTTATGACTGTGTTACCTTAACACAATGTATTATAAGGGATACTTATACTTCATCCAGAATAAATGTTCTTTTAATTCTTCTGTACTAAATTCAATGAAATATTAAACTTATTTGAGATAACAAGGACTATAATTATAACAGCTCATTCTGCTTAAGACATCCATCCAACCTAGTCTGTTCAAGTATGTCAAATTAAGAAGACCTGAGAAGCTCCTTTTGCTTAGAAGGAGCTACGACTTGAACATTTCCAAATTCAGTTTCACTGGATTAAAAATCAATATAAGAGAGCCAAAAATCTACGATGCCCAGTTGCACATGCCATTTCAAAATGTGTGCAACAATCAAAGGCCTTTAATTATAACCTAAATTAATTGTTGAGACCAAGTTAGGAGGTAGAAAAGCATAGCTGTAAATAAATTGAGGACAAATTTTCTGTCTCAATACGATTAAAAATAGTCACACAATTTCTGAGAACGAAATTGCTCTAAAGTAAATATCTGCTTAAACCAGGGCTTTTAAAACTATATGGCAAGTCTTCCGGAGTTTCTGGATATATATGAACCCACAGAGAGGGACGTTAAAAATTACTAGGTAGCAAACACACTATTATACTTTCTGGAATGTAACTCTAAAAATTAATAACTAAGAAGCAAATCACTTTTTGCTTTCACTAAGAGTATGCTTACAGGGTAAATTATGAAACTAATCACGTATACTCCACAATTTGAAACTTAAAAAAGAACGTTTAAATTTTTAAAAATACCTTAATTTCAAAATGATCAAATTAAAGAACACTTGATATACATTTCAAATCCGATTCTACAATTTCTGCTGGCGTCATAAATTATTTCAAGACAGTAATCTATTTCCCTCATCCTATAGTTAAAAAAGCTGCAAATGACAAAACCTGAAACAGTAATATCCTCATACTAACATAAGAAAGCAAGTGAGAGTCTCTTAAGGCTATTACTAATCAGACAGGACACTTTAAGGAATTTGACATAAGACATAAATCACTGAATTATTACTCAAAAAGAATGCCAAGATTATGAGACAGCTTTTGTTCATCGAGCAGAAAGAGCACACAAGCTGAGAATTCAGTTACATTCATAGAGATGAAAGTACTGCTGGATGCTTCACATTTGAAATTTATTTTATTATGCTGAGCTATGAGGGATCAATTTTTATGGCTATTTGATTTTGGAGTGTTTAAGTATCTGTACCCTATGAAGTATACGCTTTTAGAGTGATTGTGTTTACAAGAATAATGATGGCTGAAATATTAAAACTTCTTCTGCTTAAGAGCATGGACTCTGGAGTCAGGCAATCTAAGTTCAAATCCCAGCTCCATTATTTGTAGTTGGGTGACTCTGACAAGTAAATTAATTTCAGTATGCCTTAGTTTCTTTATCTACAAAATCACAGTAACTACACCTTTAAATACTCCTGTGATGATTAAATAATTAAATGCATACAAAGCACTTAGAAGAATGTCTGGATAAAGTAAACACTACTGCAGTGTTAGCTATTACTGTAAATCATGGTTATGCCTGCTGTATAAAGATTACATATACACTTCATTATATGTTAGAAGTTATGTGCTTCAGATTTCAAAAGCTGTTCTGTGTGTGACAGGGGAGGGCTGAAAATGTTAATGGCAAGATAAAAATTAGTGATTTTCAGAGTTCGGTGATAATTCTATTCAGCTATGTTTTCTTAATCACCTAATTGGGAAATCTTTCCCCCTCTCAGTAACAGGTGGCTCTAGGGCACAATGATAGTATATTATGTGGTACTTGAATAAGACATGTATAGTTTAGTTGTGGGGAGGAGGCATACACACAACACACTGAATGAAACTGTAAAGTATTGACGATAAATATACAGACATCATTTAGAATGTATCTCTTTATCATCTAATGTATGTGTGTATTTATGTTTGTGGGAAAAGAGCAGGCAGGAATTAGCATAATTTATGGGTGATGCACTGGGAGAGAACACTCAAACAACTGGTAATGGGACGTAAACACTCAAACAACTGGTAAAGCGACCATGGAAATTGGGACAAAATTAGAAAACTTTGACATAGAAAACTTAGTTTAAAATCTATTTGGCAGGCAAAAGACAGTCATTGTAGTTTCTTAAGCAAAGAAAATAAAGATCAATTTAAATGTACTATACAAAATAAACTGCAAGAGGGTTGAAACCAGGAGGTTGGTAGCCCAATCATGACTCAGGACGGGGGGCAGTGTGGGGAAAGCAACAGACCTGCAGACCTAAGGATTACACAAACAAGGTGAAGGGAAGGGAACACACAAAATTTACAAACAAAGCAGACATCCTTGGTTTTCTTTCCATATCCTTTCCCTGTTCTTTCCTCCTCAAAGGACTCCAAAAGTCTCTGGTATCCACTCTTTCCCAACACAGATCATGTGGCTTGGGGGAAAACTACCACCACACACAGCTTCAAGGTGAGCAAGACCGGTTTAAGGATAATCTAACTTGCCTTGCCAGGGACTGGTTCAGAAATAAGCAGGTGACCCTCTCCTGAACCTGTGAGAGGTCAATGAGATGAGACAGATGTTGAGAACTTTTGGCAAAGTTCTTCTTCCAAATTCTGGAAGGTCTTCCGGAAGTAACATTTTCGCTTTTCTGTTGGATGTGATTAAAGCAGCATGTACCCCTTGCTGCTACTGGCAGGCAGCCTATGAGAGTGAGGGTAAACTCCTCAGTCTGCAACCACTATGAAGAGCAAGACTGAGAGGCGGAGAGAAGCTAGCTAGCTGATGACGACATTGCTGAGATGCTGAAGTAAACAACCCCGATGGGGTTCAGTTATGTGAGCCAGGAAATTTCTTTCCTGTTTGTCTCAGGCAGCATTTGTTATTTACATCTGAAAGCGTGCAAAGTAATACTGTTTCTGCGCATGGGCATGATGAAAACTGCTGGTGACAGAAACAAATAAAGCTGGGATGGGAATTTATTTGCAAAGTTGACAAATTCAGCCTTGGGCACTGTAAGATCAAGTTGACAATGCTTGCTTTCTTAGATTTGTATCCATTAGAGCATACCTAAAGAACCAATGTTCTTATTCTCCAGCTAAGAAAAATGTCCTATTTATCTTGTAGAATTAGGGTGAAAAGTAGAAAATTGAAAAGAGTTCTCATGAAATTTATCCTTGTTTCAGAGCTAGACTTAGTCTTCCATACTGAGCCCAGGTGCCTGTTTAAGTACAGGATTTTAAGATCCAGTTCTGGATCCTTATCTGCTGTTATCTCAAAAACTGGCTGCTCCATCTTTCTGTTCTCATGTCTTTGCAAGGTCCTTATGTGGCAACTGACACCTCCATTTATTTCCTGGAAGTCTTGATTTTATGGTTTATGGACTGAACCACTCCATTAACAGTATCAGAAATATCAAACATACATTACTTGACTATTACTCTGAGAATCTGACCCAGAACTATTTTTTCATGCTGGCTGCCAAACTCAACTAATCCGGTTGCTGCCATTTTTCATCACAATGAGCACACTGAGGTTTTGAAGAATTTGTAATTTCATACCACATTTCTGGACAAAGTGGAAATTGCTCAATTAAAAATATGATTAAGCTGGACATGAAATGGTGTGTGCCAAAATCTCAGCTCCTCGGGAAGCGGAGGTGGGAAGATGGCTTGAGTCCAGGAGTTCAAGACTAGCCTGGGCAGCACAGTGCGATCCCATCTCAAAGAATAAATTAACTAATTTATTGTAAAAATATGATTATATGCTGGGGATCTAATAAAACACAAAATTAGTGCCTACCATTTTGGTCTAATTGATATATTTTAATAATTATTTTTATATACTTAAAATGCCTAGTTACATCATTAATCTGCTTTCCAAATCTTAACATCTCCTTTCAACTGTAAAAAATATTTTAAAGGTGCTTTATAAAGATATTAAAATTAATACTTTGCTTATAATCACTCATAATTTTAAATTTTACATTAAAATAACAAGGCCATTAAAACATTCATCAATTAAAAAACATCAAATTATAGAATACTAGAGCATCTCTTTTCATGGTAGACAGCTGTTTGCTTAGATTACAGATGCTTCCCAAAATATCCATTTAATGTCACAGTGATTGAGATTTTTTACCTGATGTTCCAGCTTCATGATTTTTTTCTTCAGGTTTGCCATTTGTCTTGAAAGCTCTTTTTTCATCCACCTCATCATCCCCCCACCATGACGGCTGCCCATATAATGGAGTACCACGGGGCATGGCAGAAATATCTGGAAAGAGGTGGGAAAAATCTGTCTAGAGCAGATGAAACAGAAAAAAATACGCTTTCGCAGAATGCTAGAACTGCCTGGTTGATTACTTAAATTAAAAAGCAAAGTACAGTCTTGATAGCTAAAATGTAATCTATCCTGAATAGCTTTGTATTTGTGATAAGATCTTATCAATGTTGGACATAACTAAATAAATACTATTTCCACTGGGTGGTATCTAAGTCAAACAACGTGCTACATATCCCAGTAGCTTTTTCTTCAAGTGTTATGACTTGTTTGGTATATAACTGAACCACTTGTAACAAATGGCATTTTACTTGAATTTAGACAGAAAGTGACCTCAGAAGAACAAGTTTGTTGAAACTAGGCAATAATTAACTAGGGAAGAACAAAACCAGTCTGATCAGAAATGGCTCCTTAAGGTTAAATGTAAAAGACAAAGCTAAAGTAAATGTTGGCATGAGCACCCATTTTCTAATTTTTTTCAAGCCCAAGGGCACACAAACTAGTTCTTAACAGAACTAACATATTTTTGTTTGAGCAAATGTAGTAATGCCTATCCATTTAAAAACTTGTTTCTGTTTGAATGGGATTATTTATGTGAGGCATTTTATAACATTCCGAGAATTATAAATTATTATATGATGATACAGCTACATTTGATATTTAAAAATTTCCTTTTAATTCATTTTTGTTGTTATGCTACAGAAGAAAATGCAGACAAACATGAAATAATAAAAATACTGTAAGGTAACCCTCTGAATCTGTAGGTATTCTGCATCCATGGCTTCAATTAGCTGCAGATGAAAAATGCTTTGGGGAAAAAAATTCCACTAAGTTCCAAAATGCAAGACTTAAATTTGCCTTATGCCAAGTACTACTACACAAATGAAGTGATGTGTATGCATTGTATTAGGTATTAAAGTGATCTAGAGATGATTTAAAGTATACAGGAGGAGACGTGCATAAGTTATGTGCAAATACTATGCCATGTTACATAAGGAACTTCAGTATCATGAATTCTGGTATTCATGGGAGTCCTGAAACCAGCCCCCATGGATACTGGAGGATGACTATATTTACTTCCCTTAAACGTTTAAACATATTAAGCACACCTATATACAACTGCCATATATAATTATGTGTTTTATAATGTTTCCTAATGAAAGCACTGGCAGCATTAAAACACACTCTGAAATTATCACTATTATACATTATTTTTATATGGACATGGCCAACTTTCTGAGAACAAAGCATGCAGTGTCTTCAAGATCAAGTATAAAGACGGTCTTCAGAGAGAGGCCAGCTTACCCATGGCTTTCTCCTCGGATTTCAGTGCTTCAGTAGCTTTGTGCTGCACTTCAATGGCAGCGTCTGCTCCCTTTGAATCTATGCTTTTGGCACTTGCAGATTTGGATAATTCTGATTCTGAAGATTTTTGCGACAACTGAAGCTGAATGGTAAACTTCTCATGCTATAAAACATTTAAAAATGGAAGTAAAACATCAAGAAGTAAAATCAACCATAGTGAATAGTAGATTTGCAAAAGAAGTTAAGTAAAAACTGTTACCTTAAGAGCTTCTTCGGGGACCCTCATTTCTCCTTGTACTACAGTGAAAAGATTTGTATGTAAACAGGGCTAAGGAAGAATATAACCTCAAATTTCTTGTAATTGAGCTAAAAATGATCATCAAATATAATTTGGAAATTGTTCTATTTCAACAGGCAATTACAGCGGAATTATTATATTTCCCCTGAATAGTTAAATCTTAAAATATGCTCCCAAATATAAACATTTTCATTTAAACATACTAAAAACCTTAAGATCCAGCAAGTTTTCTAATTTTAAGTAAAGGTGGCCCTCAAGAAGCAAACAACTGGGTAATTAATCAGAGCACAGAGACATTTTCAATTTTCACTAACAATAATATGAGATAACTACAATGAAGAAAATTATGTGAAAACATATACATAAGAAAACATGCATCAAATTATATTGATAGCTAATCACAAAAATGTAAGGAAATATCTCATCGAGGATTAATCAACAGCAATTCCTAAAAGAATTTGATTACTCAAACTTCATAAGCATTGATAAAAATATACTTCACTTTGCAAGTACAAAAGAAATGCTATAATTAGGGTCCTTACAGCGACCACAGCCATGACTGTTCCCCATGAACTGCAATCAAGGTCATATTACATTATCAAACAATGGATTCTATACCAAGATTAGATTAGAACCAAGTGCTAGATATAATGAATGCCTTCATTACTAAGCCAAAAAGAACAATGCCTCTGTATATTAAAAAGATCTATTCACTAAAGAGTAGAGGTCACATTTCCCACCATTACTTAACTCTGTAATGAAAGGACTTTTATAACCACGTACTAAATTCTATTCTTTGCCAGTTCAGAGCACTTATGACTTCAAGGGTAGAAAGCTGTAACTATCATGACTACTTGGGGAGAAAAAGATGACTTCCCAAGCATAAGGGAAGTGGGAAACTTGTGAGTATTTACTCTAGGTTTCTACTTGTTAAAATAATAAAAATTCAGAATTGTAAATATAAAGAGTTTTGGGAAATATTCTGTTCAATTCCATTAATCCTTCTGTTTCATAAATAAAGAACTTGGGCAGTGGACAGACAGAAACCAAAACAAGAGTCTAGTCAACCGAATCCCAGGCCAGGGCTCTCCTATTAATCTACATTGCTTTTTCCTATAGCCTTGAAATATTAAAATTTTCCTTTTTGTCACATTCATACACTGGTATATATTTGCTGGTACATATGGAAATACACATCTCATAACTAAGTATATTTAATAAAAGATAATGTCTAAATTGCAAACATATGGAATCAATCTAAATGCCCATCAACTGATAAGTGGATTAAGAAAATGTGGTATATATATACCGTGGAATACTACTCAGCCATAAAAAAGAATGAAATAGTGTCTTTTGCAGCAACTTGTATGGAACTGAAGGCTATTACTCTAAGTAAAGTAACTCAGGAATCAAAAACCCAAATACCACATGTCCTCACTTCCAAGTGGGACCTAAGCTATGGGTACACAAAGGCATATAGAGTGGTATAATAGACACTGGATAATCAGAAGTGGGGAAGTCGGAAGCGGGATGAGGGATGAAAAACTACCTGTTGAGGTACAATGTATACTACTCAGGTGGCAGGTGCACTAAAATCCCAGACTTCACCACTGTACAATTCATCCATGTATCCAAAACCTCACTTGTACCCCTAAAGCTATTGAAATTTCTTTAAAAAGACAAAAATGTGATTAAGCTATTATAAGAAAAAACCTAGAGTTTGGTAAGTATACATACATTCACATATTTATATAATATATAATATGAATTTTATATAAACATGTATATATAATGTAGAAAAACACTGGCACGACTATTGCAGATATTAGAGAAGTTTTTCATTCTCTTCTGAAAATTGCTCTTTATCTAATGTGGTTACAGATGTGAGTTCCCTGAAGCAATATTATGGTAAAAACTTTGCTTTAAATATAATAATAATATGGTCTAGTAATTTTGTTTTAGCCCCCAAAAACTCATAAACAGCTAGAGAAAATTCATAGCATTCCTACTTTTTTTTTTTTTTTATGGGAAAAGGCATTAAAAACTGACAATCATTACCGTTTTTTCCATGGAAAACACAAGTGATTTCAGCCTGTTGTGAGGGTTTTCGGGTGCTTCAGGCTTACCTCCTGGGAGTGCCCAAAGGCAATCTCCCAGGGCCCATCTAAGGTATCCTCTTTAAACCTAGACACGCTTCAGGTCATGGAGAGCTTGAGAGGAGTCATCCTTCTAAGGTTCAAACATTTTACCTTCCAAAAAGGTTTCTGTGTGTGGAAACGAAGAAGGCCTCAAGAAGCCTCGTTTGGGTCATTAACTCATCCGGGAACTCTGGCGTAACGGTGAGATCTGGAGACTGCTCTAGCCCCAGCTTTTGACAAACTGAGGTACAATAACTTATGGTATCAGTAAGCTATAAAAAGTTTGAATTCTTATTTATTAAAAATCATAATTTGATAGGTTATTTCCCCATTTCTTTATATAAGACTATGACTGCTATTCTAAGCCATCCCCCTGTATTGACCTAAGTCAATTTATTCAAGAAATGTTTATCTAAAAGTAGGACTGTGGACACTCCCCTGAACACTAGTAATGTGTTCTTAGACATGGTTCCTCCCACTCTTTTATTTTAATGACAAGATTAAAAACAGAGCAAAATTTTAAACCGCGTTAGTCATTCCAAGGAGTATGACCTAAAATATGAAGTGTCAGATATCACTGTAAACATGTCTTTCAAAAATCATGTCAGATAAGTAAGAATACTTGAATAAAATTATTTTATACAAGGAAAGATCAGAAAAACATATTTTTCAAAACTAATATATTTTATACATGTGATTTTAAAAAAAATGTAATAAGGCTATCCCTAGAAATTCTTGAGTTACCCAAAACTGTTTCCTTTTCATTAAAAATATGGAAATTTTCCCTCATTTAACAATAATTGATAATAAAACACACAATTATGCTAAATTAGAGTCCACAGAGTATTAGTAAGGTAGGTCCTAGGAGACAATAAGAGTTTAAAAGAAAGTTAAGAGCAGGAAATTTTCTAAGGAGAAAATTTTATCTATTTGTTTAATTTTGCCTATACCTTCAGAAAAATGTATCATTTTATTTTAGGAGATGACTATCTTTCCAACTTGTAGAAGACCCTGTTCTTTAAAAACACAGTTTTCAAACAACTGATTTAAACGTCTCTATCACTTCATTCTTTCATCCAAAAAAGCTCATTTCCATTAATTTTAAAAATTTAGTTCTTTTAAGCTTTGAGAAATGTCCTCTATTTTTGAAATTTGAAAAATATTAACATGTTCATGTTTTGTTATGGATATCAACCACATAAATAAGGAAAAATCTTAACTTCTCTTAATTAAAGTGCTTAATTTTTGCTTACGTTTAACTTCCCCTTGATCATTTCAGCAGCCATTATCTGGACAGCCCACCAAACAGTGGTACATATAGCGCTGGAAGTACAGATTAATTATAGTTTTAGACGCTATGACATGTGTTGGAGTTTTCTTTAACCTGGTTTCCAATATGATTAACCCAATCATTTTGTGGGCCATTATGCAGGAATATAAAACTTCTTTGGGAAAATATATAAATCACAATTTTAAAATACAAGGTACTGGGTTCTTACTTATGATGACTTATACTATTAAAATGATGAGGCGGTGGATCTTGTGATTCAAGATATTTAAGTAATGTGTAAATAATTTCCCATGACATGTGGAAACCATACTGTACTCTGCTTTTCCTCCTAGCACATTAGTGGTTTCTTCTTAGTCTCTTTTACTGGTTCCTAATCTCAGCCATCTCTTAATATTGGGAATGTACCAGGTGTCAGTCCTTGAACCTCTTATCAATCTATATTCAGTCCCTTAATGATCTCATTCAGTCTTATGGTTTTAAATATTATTTATATAATAAAAATCCCCATTCACATCTTTAGCTTCTACTTCACCCCTGTATACAACCTTACATTCAACATGCCCCAAATCAACTTCTCAAACTTCTGGATAAGATGGAGTAAAAAGAATTGGATTTATTCTCCTACATTAAACAACTAAAAGATGGGTAAAACACATGACACAATGTTTTACAAGACAATTGGCTTCAGGCAACAAAAGACAATGATCTCTGAGAGAAGGGCAACAAAGCAAGAGTCCAATCACTGCCCCAACTCACTGCCCTGTGAAAGTTTCTAGGTCACACTGCGAGGAAGAATAATCCAGACAGAGCCTGGCAGACTCCCTGAGTTGTGGTGGAAATGAAGTCAACAGTCCAAGCAAATCAACATTACCGGAATTCACAGGACTGAGTACTGAAGGGAAGCCTGCACAGAAAGAGAATTCCAGACATATTCAGTCTCTGGAAAACAATATTAGAGATAATAGTACCCAGTGCCCACACAGGGCCAGGAGTACTACCTACTCCCAACAGCCAGACTGTGAAACCTCATGCATGATTCATGAGTCACTGGGTAGAGCACAAGTCAGCAAACTTTTTCTGTAAAGGGCCAGATAGTAAATCTTTCAGGTTTTTCAGGCCATATGATCTCTGCTTCAGCTACTCAACTCTGCAGTGCAAAACAGCCTGAGGGCCAGATTTGGTCAATGAGTTTACTGACCCCCTCCCATAGAACATACAGAAAGGTCTTGCCTCAGTTGTTGGTAATAATTAGCCCAGAATAATCTTAGAAGCCTAACAAATCTTAAAGACCCAAAGTGATAAAACTGTTTCCAAGTAACTTGTATTCCAGAACAATGCTCAAATAATGTTGATACAAATACTAAAAGATGCATATAACACTCAGCAAAGTAAATTCACAATGCCTGCCATACAATAAAAAATTACTGTGAGTGTAAAAATTAATCAATGGAAATCAACCCAGAAGAGATGAACAAACTTTAAAATAAATAATGGTGGAGATTTTTTCTAAATTTGATTGAAACTATAAAGCCACAGGATTTTAGAAGGTCAACAAACCCCAAGAGGGTAATAAAAAGCAACAAACAAAAAGAAGAAGAAAGAAGGAAGAAAAAAGAAAGAAGAAAGCTACACCAAGACACATCATAATCAAACAGTTCAAAGCCAGGGACAAAGGAAAATAATGTGAGTGAGAATACAGTGGAGCAACATCTTTAAAGTGCTAAAAATAAGAAAAAGCCAACCCAGAATTCCATACCCAGCAATAATCTTTTTTTTTTTTTTGAGATACAGTCTCACTCTGTTGCCCAGGCTGGAGTGCAATGGCGTGATCTTGGCTCACTGCAACCTCTGTCTTCTGGGTTCAAGCGATTCTCCTGCCTCAGCCTCCCGAGTAGCTGGGATTACAGGCGCGTGCCGCCACACCTGGCTAATTTTTGTATTTTTAGTAGAGATGGGGTTTCACCATATTTGCCAGGCTGATCTCAAACTCCCAACTTCATGATCCGCCCGCCTCGACCTCCCAAAGTGCTGGAATTATAGGCATGAGCCACCGTGCCCAACCAATAATATCTTTCAATAACTAAGGTGAAACACTTTTCTAGACATATAAAAGCTGACAGAATTCATCACCAGCAAAGCCATAGTACAAGAAATGTTGAAGGAAGTCCGACAGGTAGAAACAAACTGACATATGAAAATATGGATCTATACAAAGGGATGAAGAGTACCAGAAACTGAAGCTTCATGGGTATAAGACATAAGTACAAAGGGTATAAAAAATGTATTTCAAAATACATATTTTAATTATTTAAACTTCTTTAAATGACAATTGACTTTTTACTAATAACAACGTAGTATGAGTAGGACAAAAGAAAGTATACTGCTTTTTCTTTTTTTTTTTTTTGAGACAGAGTCTCACTCTGTTGCCCAGGCTGGAGTGCAGTGGTGCAATCTCCACTCACTGCAAGCTCCGCCTCCCGGGTTCCCGCCATTCTCCTGCCTTAGCCTCCCGTGTAGCTGGGACTAGAGGCACCCGCCACAACGCCTGGCTAATTTTTCGTATTTTTAGTACAGACGGGGGTTTCACTGTGTTAGCCAGGATGGTCTTGATCTCCTGACCTCGTGATCCGCCCGCCTCGGCCTCCCAAAGTTCTGGGATTACAGGCGTGAGCCACCATGCTCAGCCCCAAAAGTATACTGTTGTAACGTCCTTGCATAATATGTAAAGTGGTATAAATGTCACTTGAAGATAAAACTTGAAATTAGAGACAAATTTTAAGTCCTAAAGCTACCACTAAAACAACAACAAAAAATTATTGCTAATAAGCCAACAAAGGAGATAAAATGAAATAATAAAAACTATTCAAATAACTCAAATGAAATCAGAAATGGAGAAAAAGAAAACATAAAACTAATGGGCCAAACAGGATACAAATTTCAAGATGATACATTTAAACCTAACCACAGCAATTATCACATTAAATGTGAATGGCCTAAATCACCAAATAAAGGCAGAAATTATCATATCAGATAAAAAAGTAAGAACTACATGCTGCCTACTTTATATGTAAAGACAAACAGGGTAAAAGTTAAAAAATATAAATAGACAAAAGAAAGCTAGAACAACTATGATATTAAGACAAACCAGATTTCAGAGCAAAGAATCTTATTATGGATAAAGTAGATCATTTCATAACGATACAGGGGGATAATTCATCAAGAGAACATAATAATCCCAGTTGTCTATACAACTAATAAAAGAGCTGCAAATGACAAAGCAAAAAGTTCTGCAAGAAGGAGGGGGCTAACTTGTAATTATAGCCTGAGATTTCAATACCCCCTTCTTATTAATTGAAAGAGTAAGAAGACAATAAATCAGTAAAATACAGCAGACCTGAACACCCACCAAGCCAACCTGGCCTAACTAACATTTATAGAACATTCCAACCCCCAAAGAGCAGAATGCATATCCTTTTTAAGTACATATGGAACATTTACCAAGATAGAACATATTCTGGGTCACAGAACAAGTCTCAATGAATTCAAAAGGATTTGAGACATACAAAGTATGTTCTCCGAGCAAAATGGAATTAGAAATCAGTAACAGAAATATAGCAGAAAACTCCCCAAATATTTGGAAACTAAACAAACATATCTATGACTCAAAGAAAAAATTAAAAGGGAAATTAGAAACATTAAAGTAGAAATTGGGGTAAAATTGATAGCTCTAAACACCAGAACGAGAAAAGAAAGGTCTCAACTGAATGGCCTCAGCTCCTATCTAGGAGAAAGTTTAGAATAAAGATAACAGAAATCAAATAGAAAACAGAAAAATTGTGAAAACCTGGTTAAGCCTAAAGCTGGTATTTTGAGATGATTCTTCCCATATTCTCCATAATCAAATAGAAAACAGAAAAATTGTGAAAACCTGGTTAAGCCTAAAGCTGGTATTTTGAGATGATTCTTCCCATATTCTCCACAAAACCTGCTCTGCTACTGAGTTCTCTACCAGTTATTAAAACGATGCCTTCCTCTTTCATATTGCTTAGGCCTAAATTCTGGTTCATCCTTGACTCTTTCTCTTACTCTACATCCAATCTAATCAGAAAATTTTATTGGCTCCATCTTCAAAATACACACTGAATCATTTCTACCTCCAGATATATCACCCTGGTCCAGACCTCCTTTATTGTTCACCAGAACTACTGCAGTAGCCTCCTAACTGGTCTCTCTTTTCATACGCCTGCCCACTTCACCCTTAGTTTTCTTTGAACAAGAGTAGCCAGAGGATCTTTTTACACATATGTCATTTATCACTCCTCTGATAAAAAAAACACAAACCTTCAAAGACTACCCATTTCACTCAGAATAAGTCAAAATCCGTATAATATCCTATGACAACTGATATATTCTGACCCCTAATATACGCAAGTTCTTTGCTGGCTCCGACCACGCTGGCTTTTCAACGCTATCCTCCAATACGTCAAACGTGTCTCTGCTTCAAGCCCTGTGCACTGTACGCTCATCTGTTCGCAGGACAGTTTCTCCGCATGTCCACATGGCTAACTTCTTTACTTTCTCCGCATCGTTGCCCCAGTGCTGGCTTCTCACTGAGGTCTTCATGAATATTCTTTTCAAAACTCTAACTTCCCACTTAGCAACACTAGCTCTCTGCCTCCCCCTTTCACACGCTTTTCCACAGAACTTACCATCCTCTAATACCCTCACTCCTAGTGTGTGTTGTCAGTCCCTTCAATCCCATTAAAGTGTAGGCTACAGGAGGACAGTGACTATGATCTATGTTATTCACAATTATATTCCCCCAAACCACTGGGACTATGCCTGGAACATAAGGGACATTTAATAAATAATTAGAAAATGAATAAACTTAGGTTTCCTTATCAGCCTCATTTTTGGCTACCTGAAGATGACCACTTTCTGGTTTTTCTTGATTACTGCAGCATTTTAGTGCTCCTCATGAGTTTACTGTCATTTTAAAAGCTTGTATATTTCACTGAGTATGTGTTTCTCCAAATCATTTATTTCTCCAGTTAGAAAAGAGACTTATGTTGCCTAATTCTAGTCTCAATCCATGTTAAATTGCTCCTTCTAGTGCTGGAGCATTTTATTTTATTTTATTTATTTGAGACAGAGTTTCGCTCTGTCAACCAGGCTGGAATGCAGTGGCACAATCTCGTCTCACTGCAACCTCCGCCTCCAAGTTGAAGCAATTCTCCCTGCCTCAGCTTCCCGAGTGGCTGGGATTACAGGTGCCCGCCACCACGCCCAGCTGATTTTTGTATTTTTCGGTAGTGATGGGATTTCGCCGTGTTAGCCAGGCTGGTCTTGAACCCCTAACCTCAGGTGATCCGCCTGCTTTGGCCTCACAAAGTGCTGGGATTACAGGTGTGAGCTACCATGCCCGGCCTGCTGTAGCATTTTAATTAAAATCGTTTTTCACTCCAAAGTATAGCAGTTTATAGATTGCCTATTAAGATTAATTTTAATTAGAATAAAGTACAAAAATGTCTTCTAACTAGTATAGCTAAATACAGACACAAGTAAATAAATAAAATCTGCTTTTAAAATTACATATATAATATGATTTCTGCCACTATAACAGATCCTATTTTAAAATAATAAAATTATATGAGCCTCCTCTGGGCATCCAGACAGTAGTTATGGCTCAACGTTAAGTGTACAACCCTAAGAAAGTCTTTGGGACAAAACATTTGTCCCAACAATTTTAGACAGACATATTATGACCTGGTATGTAAGAGAAAAATGTCAGTTTGGTGTTAAGAAAATGGTATACTATCTATAAAAGCATGAGGTTTCTTCCTCAATAGTTTCTTCTTGATATAAAATTCAAAGTTAACTTTACAGAGTTTTACTAAAACTTGAATTTCCTAGTATTTTCTCATGATTCGAAACAGTTGATGCCAAATGGATTAAAGGAGGTACCTAAATTCAAAATATACTTCTATTTGTTCTTGATGAAACTTAGGCTGGTAGAAAATGACAACCATTCATTAAGGCTTTAATGCTAATTCTTAATTATTTCACTGACGCATATTTTTTTAAAGACTTAAAATATACACAAGTATTACTATTTAATGGTTTGGCTTTTTGTATATTCCTTTGGCTCTATAAGTGTGAACATTATAAGGTATGCTACAAAACTTTCTTAGATTTAAACTTTAAAAAGTTGTAATATTATTTTTTGTAATTTTTTGGTTTTTTTTTTTGAGATGGAGTCTCGCTTTGTTGCCCAGGCTAGACTGCAGTAGTGCGATCTTGGCAAACTACAACCTCTGCCTCCTGGGTTCAAGCGATTCTCCTGCCTCAGCCTCTGGAGTAGCTGGGATTACAGGTGCGTGCCACCATGAACGGCTATTTTTAAATTTTTTTTTGTATTTTTAGTAGAGACAGGGTTTCACCATGTTGATCAGGCTGGTCTCAACCTCCTGACCTCATGATCCACCCGCCTCGGCCTCCTGAAGTGCTGGGATTACAAGTGTGAGCCACAGGACCTAGCCTATTTTTCATAAATTTCAAGGAACAATTTCATATAGTGTTAATACATTTACTTTGGACATCAACTCTATTTAGCTGAGACTACACTTTTTCTGCTACAGTGACAAAAGTCCATCCAAATTGCTATGCTTAATACATTCTTTATTACCAAAGTTCCAATAAAAGTAGTAATTCAAAAAAACTAAAACTCAAAAAAAAAATTCAGCATAATATGGAATAGCTGTATTTTAATTAAATGTACATAAGTCCTTTTTACAAAGCTTCTTGCCTACTATGAATGGAAATGTCTTCCTTCTTCTGCCATCATGCTCCTTCCCTTCACTACAGATTCTTCACGCTACCCCATGCAATTTAATACAATCATGTTCTTGTTCAATTATTAGATTCCTAATTTTAAACATAAGAATTTTAAGTACACACTAAATGCATATTGTGGATTAATCAGAAAGTGTAGGTCTTAGAAGACACAGGATATTGAAAAGTTTGTATTTAATAGGCAATATAGCTGTGATGCATAAAACAGTAACGGGAGAGATGGAAGGAAAAGTAGGTTTAAATTCTTACATTCATCCCAGGAGGCTGATTCACGCATCATGTTCTACCTGAAAGCAATCCCTAGGCCGGACTAAAATTAAACATTCCCCTGTCCTCTCCCCAGTTACATTCTTTGATGCTCAAATTATATATGCAATAGCACTTCAGTGAGACTGCTGCTGAAACTATATAAATAGAGAGAGGGGAAAAAAAAAAAAACAAACGCTGAGTCCACCAACTTTTCCAGGATTATTTTTAGGAACAGGCATAATAACTAAAAATACATATGTATTTTAGTATAGGAAGGCACCCAATAAATAGAAATTCTGGCATATCTATATTGTGAATTGTGTTTCAAAAATGTTAATTTACACCACAGTAAACATATTTGAATAAACTTAATAAGTACATAAAACCATTTAAGGATATCATATCCAAATCTCAGCTTATCTTCAAGTTTCAAGGTGATATAAGTCTGTTCCGGAATCCTTACATCATTCACAAAAGTCTACAAGGAAACAAAAAAAGATGTTAGGTTACATATGAGGTATTAATTCTTACATTTTAGATAAGCAAATTCTCAAATCTGAGAGTTAAAAGTACGTATCATATGGTGGCTAATACAGCCTGAGTATCATAAGATGTGCCATGCAGCCTGTAGGATGAGAAATGATTTTATACTAAGCCTTTTATCTCTATTACTGGTAACACACAAAGAACCCAGTGCTGCCAAGATGGATTTAGGCACTTAGAATAGTTCCTAAAAATGGTGCCAAGAAAAGCTCCTAATCTAAAGCTGGCAAACCGTAAAGGGTAAAATATTTAACTGTTAATATACCATCAGGGTTTGCTCGACCCAATTTTAGATTTTTGAGAAATTCTGACTATGTGTAAGCACTGACATTTCACTACTTTTAGTTTTGGAATTATTATAAAGAAGAAGAAGAAAATTTACTTTAAGAAAATAGAACAAAACTGAATTCAGTTTGCAATTGTCATATGGGTCCTTTGGATCCTTTTAGGAATCTGAGATACATTATAAGGTTTCAGTGATCTTATTTTTCCGATATGTTGAAATTCTGCTATTTTATCATCCTAGTAACTATTTAATCTTTACTCACCAATTATTCCTAACAACGCTAAAAGTGACCCAAATAATAAGACAAAATAACAGAAGCAATAACCAACAAAAAATGTCGTAAGCCACATTTACTATTGTATTTTCTTTCTTCTCTCTCTCTCTCTCTCGCTCTCTTTCTTTCGGGGTCGCAGTGGTGCGATCATGGTGCACTGCAGCCTTGATTTCCCAGACTCAGGTGATTTTCCTACTTCAGCCTCCTGAGTAGCTGGGACTACAGGTGCCTGCCACCACGCCCAGCTAATTTTGTGTGTTTTTTTGTAGAGACAAGGTCTCCCCATGTTGTTCAGGCTGATCTCAAACTCCTAGGCTCAAATGATATGCCCATTTTGGCCTCCCAAAATGCTGGGATTACAGGTGTGAGCCACCATGCCTGGCCAAGTTATATTTTCTAGTGGGCACATAAAAACGGAAACAAGATAGAGGTGAGATTAGTTTTAATAATATATTATACATTTCACCTAATATATCCAAAACAGTACCATTTCAGCAAATTATCAATATAAAAACTAACAAGATAGTTCACATTCTTTTTTTTCCTTTTTTTGGTACTACATCTTCAAAATTTAGACTACTCCACATTTCAAGGGCTCAACAGGCACCCACGGTCAGTGGCTACTGTAGTGAAAAGCACAGACCTAGAAGTATGATGCAATAGTGAAATAAATCACTATTTCATCATTCTTTAGTTATCTTACTGCAGTGGCCAAAATAGTCATCATCTTTCCAAGAAGATATAAAAGACATCTGGAGATACAATCTTAATACATTTTGGGGTTTCTTTTTTCACCTATTAAAGAGCACAGTTGAAAATTCAGAATTTCTGATTTAACATTCATAAAGGCAAAGAGAAGAAAACAGACAGGAAGATATTTCATAATTGGAGAGTGGGATTCTAGACTACAATAATGATGATAAAGCTGACAGCATAAGCAAAATTAGTAGACTCTGTGTCTTCAGATGAAGACAGTCACAGACACATTTTCTCTAATGCAAGAATCAATGAGAAAGAATGTTTCCACGGAAAAAAAAGAAATTTTCATCCAGTTAGTCATTCAGTAAGAATCATGCAGTATTTTTCAAAAAGAATATGAATGATTTTGGGTTTTGTGGGGATTTTGGCGGTTTCGTTTTTGGAGTTCTTTCTGAGACAGGGTCTCACTCTGTCACCCAAGACGGAGTGCAGTGGCACGGACCATATCTCATTCTGAAGCCTCGACCTCCCAGGCTCAGGTGATTCTCCCACCTCAGCCTCCTCGGTAGCTGGGACTAGAGGCTGGTGCCACCATACCCTGCTAATATTTAAATTTTTTGTAGATGGGGTCTCACTATGTCATCCAGGCTGGTCTTGAATTCCCGGGCTCAAGCAATCCTCCCGCAGTGGCCTCCCAAAGTGCTGGGATTACAGGCATAAGCCACCGTGGCCAGCCTCATTTTAAAAGAAGTGTCATATTTTACAAGCAATACTGACAGCCTTCTTTCTTTTTTTCACATCTGTGTTCCAATACTTATCTGACATAGTATGTAAGTGGACATATTCTCAACACAAGTATCTATACAAAGGTGACTAGAAGGAAAGAGATGATGTAGACATAAAATTACTGGGTTGAGCTTCTAATTATTGTTTATAAATCTAAAAATAACAAATGTTTTGCAGTTATGGAGGAAAAAAGATGGCTATCCTATTAACAAAATTATAAGCTGTTAAGGTTTTTTTTTTTTTTGAGATGGAGTCTCGCTCTTGTTGCCCAGGCTGGAGTGCAATGCGGATCTCAGCTCACTACAACCTCTGCCTCCCAGGTTTCAGCCACTCTCCTGCCTCAGCCTCCCAAGTAGCTGGGATTACAGGCGCCCGCCACCAAGCCCGGCTAATTTTTGTATTTTTAGTAGAGATGGGGTTTCACCAGGTTGGCCAGACTGGTCTCAAACTCCTGACCTCAGGTGATTCACCTACCTCGGCCTCCCAAAGTGCTGGGACTACAGGCATGAGCCACTGCACCCAGCCAGAGTTTTTAAAACACTGTGTTTTGACCATGCAAGAACAAGAAGAACCAGAAATAATACACTAGAATCAACTGAAGACACACAGTACTTGAGATCTGGAATCAGCATTTATAAGACGGATATATGTTCCAGGTGAATACATGTCAAATGATGAGCAGTTAGTCGCATTCAAACAACACTGCCCATTTTGGGTAGTATATACCTTTAAACACCAGGGAAACATGGAAGAAAATTTGAGTATGTCATGTCTAATTTTTTATTAAAATTTCAAGTTGTTTTAATTACCCTTTTACTCTTAATTTTGTAAATTATTTGTACAATCTGTTTTTATTCTTTTGTAAATTATTTATACAACCTGTTTTTATTCTTTTGTAAATTATTTATACAATATGTTTCTATTCTTTTGTAAATTATTTGTACAATATATTTTTATTCTTTTGTAAATTATTTGTACATACGTTTTTTAAAAAGGGTCCACTGGATACAGATGCTAAATGGTGATGACTATCTTTACTGGCTTACTTAGAGTTAAGGCCCTAGAATTTCCTCTAGATTTATAGAACACAGAACAAAAGTATGCTTAACTGCCTGTGCAGACATCAAATAAACACCCAACAAGTTTTTCTTTGATAAACTGAAATTTTAAAAATTACTTTATTCTTTCCTTTTTAATTCCAATTTTCCTTTTTAATTACTTTATTCTTTCCTTTTTAATTCCATTTTTATCATCTTCTATATTACTAGATTTGAGATGGCCATAATAGCTTATTTGCGAAAACTGCCCTTCCATGGTGAGGAAGTTACAGTAAAATACATAAATGGATTAGGTTATTAAATCCTCAAATTCCTATGCATAAATAGCTCTTTGTAATATGCCATAAAATAACAGTTTTAAGTCTACAAAAGAAATTAGAAAAAGTTACAATCTTAGCTTCAAGCATATATATGGAGATAGTGGAATATCATGAAGACTCTAGATTATATCTTAGAATGAGTTATGAGTTGTCCTAAATCACAAGCTTCCAACATGTTTTACAGAAAGGTTGAAACTGGAATACAAAGAAAATTCAAAGGCTTCTGAGACATAAACTCTAACTTCAGGTTCATTTCCAAAATGAAGATTTCAGAGTGTTTTCAAACTTATGTCTTGAGTTTACCAAAGTATTCGGAGGATACAGTCATGCATTGCTTAACAACAGGGAAACATTCTGAGAAACGCATCACAAAGTGATTTACTTCACTGTACGAACATTACAGAGTTTACGGTACTTCCACTAACCTAGATAATATAGCCTACTACACACCCAGGCTGTGTTGTATATCCCATTGCGCCTAGGGTACAAACCTATACAATACAGCATGTTACTATACTGAATATTGTATGCAATTGTAACACAGACAGGAATATTTCTGCTCCATTATAATCTTATGGGACCACTGCTGTGTATGTGGTCTCCCATTATGGGATGCATGATTGTAATTAAAAAACAGGAGAAATGAGGAAAATGATGAAAAAGGATGAAAGAAAATGTTAATTTACTAATGTCTGCTAGGCAAAAGATAAACAACTAGATACAGTATTGAAGAGGAGTGCTACAGTACTGAAGTTCTGAGCCAATTTTATTTGAAACTATCTCTAATAACCTAAAACACCACATTCATTCAAAAGGCCTACGATGACCTAGAAGATCCATTTAAGTTTAAGACTGCATAACTCTCTTAAATATTAAACACCTGTTGCATGTTGAACATGTGTACTCGGCACTTTCAGAGATGAAGAAACATATAATTTTAACATGCTGCCATTTATGACAGAACTATTCCCTAAAGTCTAAAAAGGCTTAGGAAATATGAGCCAGACACAGTTTCAGTTCACAAAAATGCAAGTGAAAACATCTGTGAGGAAACAGTCTCCTGAAGGTCTAAAATCACCATTGGAAGAGAGAAAATTTCAAAGAGCAAGAGGAAAAATCATTTAACTACAACAAATTTTAATAGCTTAGATACGGAAAAAAAATGAGTTTTGTTTCTTTGTCAGTGCCATTTGAACACACCTCTACCTGGTGGTGAGGAAAATGAGGCAAAGAGAATGAAGTAATCATCAAGAGCTTGGAGTACGGAAGTGGCAATGTTGGGATTTGAACTCAGCTCTCTGAACTACAAATCCTATGAGCATTCCACATCAAGAAAGATTAGGTGCCCAAGCTAAACCAGCTCCCAAAATTCCTCCATTCAAACCACTAACCCCACAGAAGCAAACCAAACTTAAATAAATACCTATTTTATTTACATACAACTAAATGACATAATTGATAGTATAAAATCATATAGCCAGCACACATTACATTGATGATCTGGGAAAGTGAACAGAGTACAACCACCTCAATCTCTCTGCCACCTACAAAAGCCTCCTTTCCTTCCCTAACCTTTCCTTTCAACCTTTAGTGAAGACCATTCTCTACTCTATACCACACAGGTCTGATACTGGCAGGAACTCTAGTGTGCAAAGGGGACACAGTGTGGCTGGAACACACACTGCTGATGGGGGCAGTACAGCAACAAATGGCAGGCTTGGAATGGCACAGGAAGGGTGTGGCAGAGGCCATGGTGGCTACCAGAGAACTGAAGGCAAACAGGGGTTCCCAAAGAAAGAGAACCTTCAATGGGCTTGCAGGAAAATGGCCCATGAAAATATGAGCAACGGAACCGACTGTAGCATTCTCAGGCAGAACAACCTCATTCCTGGCGGCAATTCCATAAATTGTAGATCTAGGTCCCTTGGGAGTGTATTCTGGGATAGGGTGAAAGGGGACAGCAGTGGAAATGATCATTTTTACGTTGAATTTAGTTGGTAAGTGATTTTTCTAAACAGTAACAGTGAATTCTTTGAAAAGTGTATAGGCTACAGGGTGCTAACCTTGTCTTTGCTGCTTTTCTTACCATGATAAAAATAACTTACATTTACTGAATGCTTACTATGTACTGTTGTGTTTAAAATTATTAGCTTATTTATATCTTCACAACATACACAACACACTCACACAACCTGTGAGTACCATTTTATTATTTCTATTTTTAAAAAATTGAGGAGGCCGGGCGCGGTGGCTCAAGCCTGTAATCCCAGCACTTTGGGAGGCCGAGACGGGTGGATCACGAGGTCAGAAGATCGAGACCATCCTGGCGAACACGGTGAAACCCCGTCTCTACTAAAAAATACAAAAAACTAGCCGGGCGAGATGGCGGGCGCCTGTAGTCCCAGTTACTTGGGAGGCTGAGGCAGGAGAATGGCGTAAACCCGGGAGGCGGAGCTTGCAGTGAGCTGAGATCCGGCCACTGCACTCCAGCCCGGGCGACAGAGCGAGACTCCGTCTCACAAAAAAAAAAAAAAAAAATTGAGGAATAGGGAACTTAGGTAACTTGTCCAAGGTGACGTCAAAGCTGGGTCCATAACCACTACACTGTGTCCCCTACCTCCAAAATTTATACTTTTAACCTGATACTTAAAGTTCTAGAATAACATGGATAAGAATAGTAAATAGTCTGTGAATAATAGTCTACAAGTTCTCTTATGACTAAAATGCATGACAGTTGGTACTTCCTAGACTTTTGACATGTTTTGGCGGCTAAAGGCCTTTATGGCATGTTTCTTAGGCTGTCATTTGGGTAACAGTATATTTGTAATTTATGTAATGCTTTAAAGTTCCACACTAAGCACACACTCAAATGTACTGCTACATTTCATCCTCATAACAACACTACAGAACAGGAATTATTTCATCCCTTAATAGCTGAAGCAAGATTCTGCACTGCATCTTTGCTTTCATAAACTTCAACTCGTAACACATTCACACACTTTGGAAGGGAGTATATATGAGGAAACTGAATTTCAGAGAGATTAAGTGATTTGTCCCAGGTTACACTGCTGATAAATAACATATCTGAGTTTCAAATCCTGGTACTGATTTCTAACTCAAAATGCAGATGTTGCTCTCCATGAGTTAGTATCTTTCACAATATTATTGAGTATAATCAAATTATAAGAAAGATATCATTCATATTTCACCTGATTATTTTTGGAACCAATGCCAAGTAATTTCCATATTTGATCATAGTCTTTTAAAAGACTAAAATGCTGATGTAATTCCCACTTACTATTTTCCAAAATAATTATGTAAAGACATACAGACTACCACTGTTCATCTGTTGTCAAGATGAAACTTTCTAGACTTAAAGACAATATAACATTGTTAAAATAATCCACACATAGAAGTTAAAATTTTTCACTACAAATTCTTCAAGTAGAAAATTAATTCAATTCCACTCAAAGCAGATGTACTGGGTCCATGCACTGTGCAGAACTCTCTGCCAGGCACTGTGTTCACAGAAGCAGAAGGCACATGAACTTATTCAGGAGCTCATAATTCAGCACAGTACAGAGGTATAAAAGTAGATTTAATACCAGGCTAATCAAGCACACAAAGGCTTATGGGTGTGAAGAAGAAAGACAGAAATTCTAGCAAAGAGTTGAGAATCAAAATTGCTAACATTCATGCCTAATGTTACAACAGTTTCTACCTACTTTGCCCATCTCTGTTAATTTTAACCCTTTCAACATGTCAACATCAGCAGGTTAAAATTCCTAAGTAGGCCGGGCGCGGTGGCTCAAGCCTGTAATCCCAGCACTTTGGGAGGCCGAGACGGGTGGATCACGAGGTCAGGAGATCGAGACCATCCTGGCTAACACGGTGAAACCCCGTCTCTACTAAGAAATACAAAAAACTAGCCGGGCGAGGTGGCGGGCGCCTGTAGCCCCAGCTACTCGGGAGGCTGAGGCCGGAGAATGGCGTGAACCCGGGAGGCGGAGCTTGCAGTGAGCTGAGATCCGGCCACTGCACTCTAGCCTGGGCTACAGAGCCAGACTCCGTCTCAAAAAAAAAAAAAAAAATTCCTAAGTAAACAGGCCTCTGATTCATCTCTTCAAAAAGAAGTAGAATTTGAGCTTTACTTTAAAAAATGTGTACAACTTTTATGAATGGCAAGGGAGATGGGAGAAATAGTAGACTGAAGAAAATCTAACAAGTTATTTGAAGAAAGACATAGTATAGCAGGAAGACTGCTGTTTTGGAAGAAGAGCAAGGGAAAATGTAATGATGGAGCATCAATCTGAAAAGGAGAATAATGCCAAATGTGAGAATTTTCAAGGCAGACATGAAGAATGTACACTTAACTCTATGTGCTTTGAGGAAAAAAAAGGGCTTGAATAAAACAAAGAAAAAAAAAAAGTCTTGAATAAAACCAACAGAAAAACATGCCTACAAAAAATTTGTATTTATCTCAAAGAATAAATATAAAAGTCCTTCAGTAGCAGGTCAATTCAGAATTGGTAAAAAAAAAATGTATTACCATATTTGCCACATTTCTGCATATTCTTGTATACAATGTTTGATGCACATTTGAAAAGCATGAGTAGCCTGAAGCAGTTGGGATACACTTATTTCTGTTAAATTCACTTCAAGAATTTCAATAGCACAGATATGAACAACACAATATTTGCTTGTGTTTGCAGAACCATAAGAAAATGAAGAAACTGAAATAAGAGAAATAATTCAATACTTTAGCATTCTTTTTAGTTTGTGGCTACTTATATTATGCCAAATTTAGAAAGACCAAATGAAGAAATAAGAAAAAATTCACTTCAGTAACACAAAAATATATTCAAAGTATGAATTCCAAGAATAATGAACACTGGTGTTTAGATAATGTACTGTATTTGTGAAGGCAAATGGTTGTGTTGTTTCACCTTTTTTACTCTAGCAGAGAAAGCTGTCTACTCTCCGGCACCTTTCCATCTTTCTTTTCTTTTTTGTTTTTTTTTTTTTTTGAGACGCAGTCTCACTCTGTCACCCAGGCTGGAGTGCAGTGGTGCCATCTTGGCTCACTGCAACCTCTGCCTCCTGGGTTCAAGTGACTCCCCCGTCTCAGCCTCCTGAGAAGCTGGAACTACAGGCATGCACTACTACGCCCAGCTAACTTTTGTAGTTTTAGAAGAAACGGGTTTCACCATGTTGGCCAGGATGGTCTTGAACTCCTGACCTCAGGTGATCTCCCCACCTTGGCCTCCCAAACTGCTGGGATTATAGGTGTGAGCCACCGCGCCTGGCTCCATCTTTATTTTCTAAAGTTAACCACTACTTCTCTGTCCTTAAGAGTACTTTTTTGCATTCTTACTGCCATGACTTTGTACTGTTTTCCCTCATATAAATTATAGCCATATAGTGAAGTCCAGCTTAGGTTCCAGCTTCTTAAAGAAGTCTTCTTTAGCCATCACAGACAATGACAACCACCTTCTGGACTCATCTGCTTATACAGTTTCTTTGGAATATGGGCTAGTTTCATATTCTACTGGATGGTCCCCAAAGTGCTATGTACCTGATAAGCATTTAAAAATAAAATACAAATTCAAGATAAAGAAAATGTAGCTAGGAAATGTAATCTGATTTTTCTTCTTACAATATTAAACAAATGTTCAAAGACGACAAAAAATAAACCCTTAACTTACCCCATTTAGACTGCCCAAATCTTTCACTAAATGTTCATCCGTAGAGGCATCATAGTTGATGACAGCATGTTGCTTATCCACACTACGAGACTGAAAGAAATTTTTTAAGTTAATAAATACAAGAAAATACTAGAATAAATACCAATCACATTTTGGCTAGATACTAGCATTAACAGAACAGTAAATATACAGAAATATCAAAGTTAACGTGGATTAAATGATATTAAAATAGTGCCACTATACAACAAAAATTTGTAGCATCACTCCCCAAAGAGGAAAGCATTGAATTTGAAAGATATTCTTTTCTACTAAATTCACATGTTCTACTATTGAGAATTTACATCAGCTGACTTTGTTGAATGTATTAATTTTTTAAAATTTAAAACAGCTATAGAGAAATCATGTGAATTATAATTTTAAAATGTTTTATATATCTTATTGTAAAAAAATTTACCTTGTAGGATTTTCTTCTTTCAAAACTAAAAATGAGCATAAACTATATAAAGAGTCCAAAGACTTAGAGGAAAAGGGACACACTATGATATGTTTCAGAGCAGAATTATCTTCACTTAAAATATGGGTTCTAAAGCTGGAATTCACGGGACAGCTCTAAGAGGGAAAGGGACTGGAAGTCAAAAAAAAAGTATTTTAATGGCAAACTGTGGTTTTTGAAAATTGCTTTTAAGTTTCTTTTAAAGTTTTCTCTGTCTTTCTCTAAGCTCTGGTGCAGATGGAAGCACCCGAAAGAAGAACTATAAGCCTGTGGAAGCTGGTATTGAAAGGAAATATCATTATAGTCACAGAAGAAACAGTCTGTGAGCCAATGAATTGGAACTTGATCACCGTGTATTACGGGGTTACTGTGTGAACCCTGGTATACTAAAAGCAAAGGGAGTATCAAAAATGGGGAACAGACATGACTTCCAGTTTCTGGTTCAACATGCAAAGAATTTGAAGTCATCACTCCCATCTTCCTAATAAGAAAAATGTTGAACAAACTGAAAACCAAAAACTCATCTTAACTTTTATCAGAGACTTGAGGTCACAAGGCAAACGATCACCCTGAAAAGTAGAGACAAGCAAATACAGAGAGAATCACAGCTTGCCAGGAGCAGAAGCCACCGTGAGACACAGCACCCAGTAGGCCACCTTAAAGGTGAAGTGATTAATTGCTGAAGACTTGAGGGTGGACCAACTTGAGATTTTAAAAAACTCCTGCATTAAATCTAAAAATTACTTAAAATTCATTTTTGCCTTGTTTTAAATTTTTTTTTCTTCTGGTTAAGCTAATGAAATACTAAATTCAGTTCTTAAGTTGGTAAGAAGCAACATAGCACCACTCAGCAAAATAATTTCACCACATTGTCGATTTATCAAGTTGATCTAGTCTAAGGATAAAACCTCCAAATGTTGTAAGAGAAGTGAGATTTCAAGTACATGTAGGCTCTCAATAAATACTTAATGGATCCTCATAAATAATCTGTCTCTGAGGAAAAGAGTACACAGAAAAAGGGCAGAAATCCTTTGGACAATGGACTGAAATTCAAAGAAAAAAATTAAATTAGAGTTGAGAAAAGGTAAATTCCAAAGTAAAGAGAAACGTTACTATTAGATACAAGAATAAAGGAGTCGAACGGCTGCTCATGGAGCCAGAGAATGGTGGCTTTCAAAGGAGTGTGATAAACACAGATCAGGGATATTGAGAAAAAATGATTTGGGGAGGAAGTAATTTAGGACAGGCTGCTTCGCTACGTCTACAACTTGTTTGAAATCTGGAATATCCTTAATCTACAGTGTACCCTGCCCTCCAGCTGCTTATGGTGAACACTGACAGTACATAAACACCTACAGCAAGAGATAGAGCACTCTTACGACAAGAGAACAACAGAGTCCACTGAGTCGAGTGAGACGCCATTACAACTCCGGGGATTAGGGAGTGAGGAGTGGGCCTGTTATGTGGGATCCCAAGAATACATCGTTTGTTTGTTTAATAAAGACAGTAACAACTTTTCAAGAAGAGTAGTCAGGAACTCAAGGCAAAGAAGATCAGTTTAGTATTCACAGAATAAGACAATCCCATTTGTGTAACTATTTTTTAAACTAAGCAGCCAATGAAAAAAAAAATCCTATGTTTTTAGTTATCATGAAATGTATATAAAGTATCAATGTGTTTCAGCACCCACCACAGGAATTAAGCAGAAGACCAAGATTACAGAACATAATATGTAGTGACTGGGTCAAGGAAAACTGAGGGAACAGGAAGAGTATGTAATGGATATCTAACCACTTAAGCATTAATCTGTTTTCATTTCTACATAATCAAATTCACATTTCCTCTAAACTAAGCTGAACCAGAAGGTGCATGACAACTTGATGTTCACAACCCATTTGGATATTTCAATGAAAATTTAATAAAAATCCCTCAGAAATATGTAATTTAAATCCTAACAAAGACTGCTAACTTCATCACGTTTCTGATACTAATGGGAAAATCTTAGCTGATCTGAGCGTAAAACTGCAAAGACAGACAATTTTGACCAGGCCTTTTTTCCTGTTAAACTTCTGGCAAGAATGAAAGACTCTAGTCCCTGTCCTTTTATAGCAGGGGTGTCCAATCTTTTGGGTTCCCTGGGCCACATTGGAAGAAGAAGAATTGTCTTGGGCCACACATAAAATACACTAACAAGAGCTGATGAACTAAAAAAAAAAAAAAAAATTACAAAAAAACTCATAATATTTTAAGCAACTTTATGAATTTGTGTTGGGCCACATTCAAAGCCATCCTGGGCCCAGGCTGGATGGGCTTGTTTTATAGTGTTTTCCCTGAAGACTCTATGCCTCCTCCGTCTGATTCTAACTCCTAGAGACCCTCTTCCTGAGGCTGTGTACTCTTGAGGATCTATTTTACTTGGAGTAACTTACGGTAACTTTTATACTATCTGTATGTATCACGTAACATCACATTGTATACCTTAAATATACACAATAAAATTTGCTTTTAAAAATAGTCAACAATTTTTGCTTATGCTTGAACTCCTGGCAGGCATCATAATGAACATCTCTAAAAGTGCTGAAACTAATTTCCTTTATCACTGAAGTATCAGTGATCAAAATTCAGTTTTACTCCATGCTGTGCTGATTTTTGCAATGTCTTATTTTAAAAGTGTATAATGTGAAACTTTCCACTTACTAATAAACTTCCTTATTCTGAGAACTTATTTTTCAAAATAGAATCCTCAAGACTTAGAACTTTTTTTTTAGATGGTTCAAGGGGACAAAAAATTAATTAGAATGATAGCTGGAGCTAAAAGGAGAGAAAGTTCAAATCTAAATAGCACTGTTTTCTAAAGGAGTAGAAAAAGATTATATACCAATCTCAAGTTTTGGATAAACACATATAGAGAAGGCTGATAAAATTACCTGCAACATGAGCTCACAGTCATCTCTTCCAACAAAAATCATTTCTCGCGGCAGCCTGTGGCGAGTGCCTCCACTGCTCACCAAAAACCAGGATGTTAAGCTCATTTTCTGCTTAGCTTCTAAGTCTTTGGCAAAGCTACGTCATCCTGAAGAGAAACATGAAGCAAAATATACATTCAGATATTTTCAGCTTTAGTGGGCTATTCACCAAACACTGGAAGGCCTAAGAATAGAACTGCATTCATTCACACTTATACTAAATGAACTGTCCACAGGTCCCAGGAAATATATACATATATACTAAATTCTCATCAGTGAAGTAAGCCCACAGAATTGACTAAGAGTACAATTAAAAAGAAAGAGATTAAAGTAATAAGTAGGTTATAGTTTTCATACTTCTGAAAGCCTTTTAGCATAGTTTATAAAGGTCTATAATCCTCAAGTAAATGCTCATGTTAGCATCATGTTAGCATCAGAAAAATAGCAATACTGTACCAATAAATGTCTTAGGTATAAATGGTTTGAGAAAGACACAATGAATTCAGTGAGTATATATGATACCTGATTAAGAACTACGTTGACCAAATAAACTGCTCCTTTGTCTACCAAGTGTAAACTACAGAATGCAATTTCAATTTCTTTTTCCTCATGTGTACTTTATTTTCTTAATACATTTTCCTAGGGCAGCAATTCTGAAACATTCTGTTCTTGGGACTCTTTTAAACTCTTTAACAAATGAACTATACAGAGCATTTGTCTACATGAGCAATACACACACATACATATATATATATTTTACATATTAGAAATGAAACTGGTATTTATTAATTCATTTAAAATAACAATAATCCAATTTCATTTTAACATTACTAACATTTCTATGACAAAGTAACCATATTTTCCAAAACAAAAATAAGAAAGGTAGCACTATTTTACATTTTTCAAATCTCTTTAATGTCTACCTTAAAAAAATAAAACCTGATATCAGCTTTGAATTTAATCCATTGCCATATACTGCTTAATTTAATGATATATAAAGAAAACTTGGCTTCATACAAACAAACAGGTGGAAAAGGGAGAGGTATTTTAATACGCTTTTCAAATAATTGTAATTATTTAGTGATTTCTTTGATACTACATAAAAATTATACAAGCAGTAGTTTCTTGAAGGTTATTTGCAATATGGAATCTGAAACCATATTAATGAACTTTTCACACAATTTTATATAAAAATCCATCTCATGGCTGGGCGGGTGGCTCATGCCTATAATCCCAGCACTTTGGGAGGCCGAAGTGGGCAGATCACCTGAGGTCAGGAGCTCAAGACCAGCCTGACCAACATGAAGAAATCCCGTCTCTACTAAAAATACAAAATTAGCTGGGCATAGTGGCGTGCGCCTATAATCCCAGCTACTTGGGAGGCTGAGGCAGGGGAATCACTTGAACCCGGGAGGCAGAGGTTGCTGTGAGCTGCAATGGTGCCACTGCACTTCAGTCTGGGTGACAGGGCAAGACTCCGTCTCAAAAAAAAAAGAAAGAAAAGATAGACAAATAGATCAATGGACCAAACACATGGATAAAATTGAAACCTGGTTAGTAGTTTCTTCAGTAGCCAAGGCACATGATTCAACTCAGGTTCCTCTAAATGGTGGGAAAGGAGCCTTTGGGTTTCCAACTTGTATAGAATATGACCAAGGTCTTAACCAGATGTGATAGCAGGTACATTTCTTTCCAGAATTTCTGGATTAGTCAAATAGACATGGGTTTTAGAGTATACTTTCTGAGTTAAATTACCAGTCCCTCATGCTTTCTAAATGACTGCAAAAATATATGCATTATGTTTCTGCATTTCAGGTATCCCACCTGTAAGAGAGAGAAAAAAAAAAAAAAAAGCCAAGAAGATATCATCTAAAGATGCATTGACAGAAATTATCTGAAGTGACCATTTTGGAACTCTGGCATATAGTAAAAGAGGGTGATAAATGTCACAGAATTTCCATCTTTCATGGTAGCAGCTATCACTCATTCCACAGCCACAACCCCAACAGCTCCATGAAGCAGCCTGGGGACAGCCTCCTGCATTCCTAGTGTGGCTTCCTGGAGCCAAGGTACACAAAAAGGACCTAGTCTTCCAAATACTGGATTGCATGATCTCATTGCTGCTTTTGATTACTGAGGAACCAACACAACAGCAGGCCACCAGTACTTTAATACCCACGGGCCTAAGAAACTTCCAAGGAATTTATTATATAAAGACAATGTATGTGTGTTTTGTTTTTCTTTCTCCTTTTTGAGGTCAGATATTTAAAGCAATATTTATTAGGTCAATAGCTGACCACAGAGGAAACACAAGAAACTTCAGTGTCCACATATAACAAAAACTACACACCTTGCAAAAACTGTTTACAAAAGTCACAAACAGATAATCACTTCAACCCTGAACAAGTAAGATTCAGCAATCCCTGGAGAGTGCAAGAATTACATTTCCGGATGTACTACAACATAATTTTTAAAAGGTCTAGTTCTCACCAGGCATGGTAGCCGATGTATGTAATCTCACCACTTTGGAAGGTGGAGGAGGGAGGATTCCTTGAGCCCAGGAATTCAAGACCAGCTTGGGTAACATAATAAGACCTCACATCTATGAAAAATTAAAAAAAAAAAAACCAGCTGCGCATGGTGGCATCCAAGAGGTTGAAGCTGCAGTGAGCCATGATCAAGCTCTGCACTCCAGTCTGGACAAAAGAGTGAAACACTGCCTCAAAACAAATGAATAAATAAAAATAAGATAAAAAGTACAGTTCTCAAAAAATAAAAAATAACATAATGAAAATAAAGAAACAACAAAAAAGATTTGATAGAATCTCTCCTGTTAACGCCCATTGTAGTTATTAGTCGAAGGTGTTACATCAACTATCTACTGTCTTAAATATGTTGAATGAGCTAAGGAAAACCATCAACAAAAAAATTAGCAAAACAGTGTATGAGAAAAATGAGAATATCAGTAGGAAGACAGAAATTATGAAAAGGAACCAAACAAATTCTGGAGCTGAAAAGCAGAATAACTGAAGAAAAACTCATTAGAGGGGCTCAAAAGCAGATATGAGCAGGAGTTAGAAAGGTTCAGTGAACCTGAAGATAAGAACACTGAGGTTGTCTTATCTTCAATATGAGAAGTAGAAAAACAAATGAAGTAAAATGAACAGAGCCTGAGGCACCAGCAGGATATCATCAAACATACTAACATATACATTATAGGTGTCCCAGAAGGAAATATGACAGAAAAGTATTTGAAGTCTTAATGGAAAAATACTTCCAAAATAAATCAATACATACATCCTAGAAGCTCAATAAACTACCAGCAGATAAACTCAAAGAGCTCTACACAAAAAACATTACAATCAAATTGTCAGAACCTAAAGAAATAGAATTTTGAAAACAGTGACATAAGTGACTCTTCATGTACAATGGAGCCTCAGCAAGATATACAGCAGATTTCTTCTCAGAAACTATGGAGACTAGAAAGCAGTGGGATTGACAGTGGGAAAGGAGAAGAAAAAAAAGACTGTCAACCAAGAATTTTATACCCAGCAATACTGTCTTTCAAGCATATATATATATATATATATTTTAAAGCAAGCAGAAATTAAGATATTTCTAGTGAAACAATAGCTGACAGTTTTTGGTTTTTTTTTGTCAGCACAGTGCCCTACAAAAAATGTGAAAGACATTCCGGCTGCAATGAAAGGACACTAGACAGTAACTTAAAACTGTGATAAAAATTTTTAAAACCACTGATAAAGGTGTCTATAAAGGTAAATGTAAATCCACTGTTTTCATACTTTTCATATGGTTTGTAACTTCTGTTTTTCCTATATGGTTCAATAAGCAAGTTCATAAAGCAATAATTATAATCTGTTACTGGAAAGGGAATGTATAAAGGTGTAATTTGTGACAATTATAATATTACAGGGGAGGAACGGAGATGTACACAAACGAAATATTTGTATACTCTTGAAACTAAATTGATATATTCAAACTAGGCTTATAAGTTTAAGATATTAATTGGAATTGCCAAGGTAACCACTAAGAAAATACATTAAAAATATACAGTAAAAGAAAGAAAAGGGAAATCAAAATGATACACCACAAAAAGTTAAATATTTAAAAAGACAATAATAAAGGAATAAAAGAAAAAAACACATAACATACAGAAGACAAATAGATCAATGACAGAATTAAAACCATCTTTATGCTGAGTGTGGTGGCTCATGCCTGTAATTCCAGCACTTCATTTAAAGTGATTAATAATATAACTAAAGCAAACCCCCAAATTTTTCCATTTTTCCATATCAGCAATCTTCACTGTCTTTTCTTCTTCTTCTTCTTCTTTTTTTTTTTTTTTTTAACTGAGACAAGATCTGGCTCTCTATTGCTCAGGCTGGAGTTCGGTGGAAATATCTCAGCTCACTGCATCCTCCAACTCCCAAGCTCAAGCTCCGGGCTCCCACTTTACCCTCTTGAGTAACAGGGACTACAGGTGTGCACCACCACACCCAGCTAATTTTTGTATTTTTTGTAGAGACAGGGTTTTGCCATGTTGCCCAGGCTGGTCATGAATTCATGAGTTCAAGCAATCCACCTGCTTCAGCCTCTCAAAGTGCTGAATTTACAGGTGTGAGCCACCATGCCTGGCCTTCAGTGTCTCTTCTAATACTGTAGTACTTATTCTCGAAAGCAGACTAGCCATAATACAAAATTTTATCAGTCTCTATCTTCTGTGCTTATTAATTTCAGCATTTAGGAAATCTCAAAGAGTATGAGAAGGTACAAAACTAACAGATTTGCTTTTCAATAAGTTTATTCCCATTCCCCCAGGGCACAGTTAGCCATTCTTGTCTCTGTAATCCCACAATATTTTGTTCAAACATTTATTATGCTAGAATTTAAACTATAATTTTTTGCATTAATAATTATATACTGTAACGATATGATTACACCTCAAGTCGATGAGCTCTTTGAAGGCAGCACAACTGTCTTCCTCCATCCCTCCCTTCTTTCAACAGCTATTGAGAAGCCTGCGGAATCCAGGCACTTTTGAGGATCAAGGACACACAAAGATAAAACAAAAAAATCTTGCCTCAAGGAACTCACTACTGCAGGGAACGGCAGTTAGTAGATGCCACGACAGAGATAAGCCTAGGGTGTTACTAGAACAACAGGAGGTTGTCATTACTCCGGACATGGATGGTGACAGTAGGGATGGTATCATTCTAAATCAGCACAGAGTTGAAATACAGAAACATTTTTTCATCACTGTATCCCTTGAGCCTACCCCAATGTTTCATCTACAGTGAGCATTTGACAAGCTATTTTCAATGAATGAGTAGCTTTGGACCAGCTACAAGTCTTGAAGTGAGGATAACCTAGAAATCTCCAGGGGCAGGAGGTGAAATTAATCATCTAACCTTCGACAGCAATTAAATCTAGCCATTAAATCCTAGTTATAGTCCTCTTCGGTTGTCTCTTTCTTATTCTTTATCTTTCTGTCACATAAAGCTGTTTTCACCAGCGATCTGAGAAAAGTTTAAAGCTCAGACACTTGGGTGTCAGATAGATGTGAACACTGGCCCAGTATCATAGTTCCATTTACGTGGAACTATCATTACATTTACATTTAAAGCTATCATTAACTTTAAAAACTGACTTTCCTGCTAAATCAGAGTTCTTTTCATGATTTAATGGACTAAAATGTTAATAATCTAAGTTTTACATTCTAAATAAACATGAAACAAAGAAAAACTCTGCAGTTATTGAGCAGAGCATACAGCTTCACTACACGGGTTTCAAAAATATGTACATTTTACAGCAAATACTTTAGGCTGGGCGCGGTGGCTCACGCCTGTAATCCCAGCACTTTGGGAGGCTGAGGCGGGCGGATCACGAGGTCGGGAGATCAAGACCATCCTGGCTAACACGGTGAAACCCTGTCTATACTAAAAATACAAAAAATTAGCTGGCACGGTGGCGGGCGCCTGTAGTCCCAGCTAACTGGAAGGCTGAGGCAGGAGAATGGTGTGAACCTGGGAGGTGGAGCTTGCAGTGAGCTGAGACCTTGCCACTGTGCACTCCAGCAGGGGAGACAGAGCGAGACTCCATTTCAAAACATATATATATATATATATAAAAATATAATATTTACATTAAAATATATAATATATATATTTAAAACGTTGTTCCTAGTCACATATCATTTAAATTGAGGAACGATGGCAAGAGGGGTCTGAATGATGTTAATTACTATAATACTTAAGTCAAGACAGGCAATAATAAACAGTGCACTTGATATATGACAGCATTACAAGAGAACTACAAAATAGTGCACCACATCACCCATAAAAAGAAACTGGTTTACTCAGATTATTAAGCCTGAGAAAAAATCATTGTTATGTAAATGATAGTCAATGTATACAATCACTTGAGCTAAAACACATGTTAAGGGCAGTCTATCCTTATGCCCTGGCAATTGGCTGGCTGATTCATCACCAGATGGCTTTACAGAGAATAAACCTCCTCTTACCCCACAACTCCTGCTATTGCAGAGAAAGAAATAGCTGGCCTCACCTTAGGACTATGAGTCTACACAGTAGAAAATGCTTTCCTTTAGTCTATGCATTTCTCATTTTAATAAGATACTATCTACTTAGGCATCCATGTGACAACTTTTCTTTTGGTACTAACAGGCATGAAAGGGTGACAATAATCTCCATGGGGTTGGCCCAGGACCTAGCTTTGTTTCCTGAAAGAATAAATTGTAGGAGAAAGAAGATCTGGTTTTCTTAATAAAATCAATGAAAATATAAACAAAGGGGGGGTAAAAGTGATAAACTTTACCTTACAAAATTGTAATCTGAACCAGCAGTAAAGCTTACCAACTAAAATAAACACACTAAGGGTTTGCATCAACTGGCATCTGTAATTTTGCCATGTCTTTTTACTCCATCATACAAAGTATCTAAAAGATACAATTTTAAACAAATGTATAAATTCAGGAATCCTATTTCACATTTTCACCCCTAAAAAGTCCCTAATAGAAAATATATCCTCAACACCAGAGGTCTGTCTTTTGATGCCACGTACTTCTGAAAATGAAGGAAATAATTTGGGGTGGCATTTCAACTAAGGATTCATTATCAAATAAAGTCCAAACATATGTCATAATAACTCAGGATCAAAAAAATGCAAATCATGTATTATAAAAGCAAATGGTTTTATTCATAATTGGTAGCATTTATTGATGACTTAATATGAGTCAGGCACTGTTCTAAGAATTTCACATATATGTGTGTATACACACATAATTGTTTTTAGCTACAAAAATTCTTCAAGTTTTAGAAAATGGACATAATGCATACTGATTATACATGAGAACCCCATTTTATAGAGTACTATAAAATAAAACCCAGTTTGTTTCTTCATTCACAAGTTGTAAGCACCATAAGATACTGGGGAAAGAGAGTGGATCAATATAGAAAAATTTCTAATCTCATAGAAACAAAATAAACAAATAGCTAAATAAATGAATAAGAAAACTTCAGGGGCGGTGGGAAGAAAGAAACATGAAAAAGCAAAGAGGACAGGATAACTCAGGTGGTGCTGTTTCGGCTGGGGTGGTCTAGGGAAATATCTCTGCAAAACTAACGTGTGCTTAGAACCCATTCGAAAATTCAGCTCTGCTGTATAATTAATTTGATCTGGCACACAGAATGAAATACACTCTTGGAAAAAAATTCATTTATTTTAAATCTCCACCCTTATTTATATAGCTACTCCAAAAGAATAAATCCACAGCTGTGCTTTTTTTGGATACTTACCAAGATACTTGTTTCATGCTCATGTGAACAAACTCATTACTGGGAAAATTTCTGCTTTCATATGCTCATGATTATTCTGGAATGACTACTCTAAATTTTACCTTTATCATCTGCCATATATATTATTAATTCTTTTGTAAAAGGCAATTAAAGCAAATAGGTATAAAGAAAAAATATCAGCTGCAACTTAAATCTGAAATAGTATTAAAACTAGAAAACAAAAAAAACAAAAACAAACACACTTCTCACAAAAATAAGTGAAGATTACATTCCAAATACCAAGCCGCACATTCTGTGTCTGAGTTTATTACATATTTTTAACAGAAGACTTAGATTTGACAGGAAAAGCTAGCAAGCCAGAGATTTAATAAAAGATTTCTTCATAGAAACCATTCAATAAAATGCTTAAAAGAAAATACCTAAGAAAAAATAAGTTACACTTTTCCATAAATTATCTAGGCATTAATAATTCTTGCTAGGTTTTCCTTGCCAATTTATGAAAAATGTTAAGTATGACTTGTTTGCTTTTGTAAAACTGTACTACCCTTAATAAAGCATAATTGTGTTGCTTTACACCAAAAAATCAATTAAGACTTAGATTCAGACATTTATCAAATACCTCCTTTGTGCCAGTAACTGTGCTAACCGCTTCTACTAATACTTGCATTCTTTCATTTAATTCCCAAAACAAGCATTCAAGAAACATTTTTCCCTTAAGAAAACTAAAGTTAAAGGCTTATTCAAGGTTACAAATCTCGTATAAACACCTAGATTCAAATCTGGACCTTCAGCTACCAAATACGGGGCTTTTCCCACAAATCACTATCTCCTTTGTATTTTTCTTAAATATACCTTAAAATGATGCAGGTGATTATGCTAGTCTCGGATATGGCTACAGTTGGAGTATGACTGACAAGGAATATATTTTAACTTAACAAGAAGTTCTCTGACACTCTGTTTGGGCAATAAATGCTGACAGTTCATGTAAATTTCCGCCTACTTTCAATCTTCTCAGCTTCCTGTTTGGCCACCAGCAGGCTCCAAAATTCTCTCCTTGAGAAGTTCCCAGACAAGAAAGAATCAATCAGTTATTAAAAACAAAAACCAAAAATCAGCTGACCAAAAATCAGCGGATCAATCTAGAGAAATGAGGCAAATTTAGTAAACTGGGGTACAGCATGGATTAGAAACCTAGAATCTGAAAGAATAGTAAACTATCTGCAGGTTCACTAAATAACTATAAATCTGAAAAACTGCCAGATCATAGAGCACTAGGAGCAGGAAAAGACATACAAAGCCATTTCAAAGAGCTGAAACTGTCTACAGGAGGGAGTGACACTGGGAAGAAAGCAGTCTGAGTTTAGGGTCTGTAAGACCCTGAAAGCCAAATGCTTTGATTCACTGTTCTTAGCTCACTCATGACAACCATTTCTCTGTCATGCGCCTGTAATTAATTTTAGCATATCGCTAATTCTTGTGCCGTTTAAAAACAGTTTCTGTTCATCTTCAATACCTTTTCCGATTCACTATACATTAACTATCTGGGAGGTGGGTACAAATCATTTCCATCGCAGCTTCAGTATAACATATGAAAACTGAATTGAAACTTCAAAGTGTAGAAAACTGAAAAGTCTCAGGGTCTATTTTAAGCAAGAATGTATTTAGTGAATATATCACTAACACACTTTACTGTATAACAGGAAGTTGCTAATTACTAGCCTAAATTATGCAGTTTTTATTTTTATCTTCATGTTAAATTATAATTTTTATAAGTATCTCTATACCAGCATTGTGCAACAGACTGTGATGATGGAAATGTTCCTGTTCAATACATTAGCCACAAGCCATATATTAACTATTGAGCACTTGAAATACGGCTAATACAACTAAAAAGATGAATTTTAAATTTCATTTAATTTTAATTAATTTAAATTTACATATTCATACGTGGCTAGTGGTACTCTAGCTAGTTCAGTTCTCAAACCAACAAATGACACTATTATTTACCTTAAGGATGGCTTTCGTTAAATATTTCATACTTACCGTATATAAACATGCAGAATGGCTGATAAAATAATGCATGCGGAAAAGAAAAATTTAATCAAAAGAAAATTAAGTGCTCTTGTATTTTAATTTAATTAAGAGAGTATCACTATAGGCCAGGCATGGTGGTTCACACCTGTAATCCCAGCAATTTGGGAGGCCGAGGAGGGTGGGTCACCCTGAGGTTAGGAGGTCGAGACCAACCTGGCTAATATGGTGAAACCCCATCTCTACTAAAAATATAAAAAATTAGCTGGATGTGGTGGCGGGTGCCTGTAATCTCTGCTACTGGGGGTGCTAAGGCAGAAGAATTGCTTGAGCCTGGCAGGTGGAGGTTGCAGTGGGCCGAGATTGCGCCACTGCACTCCAGCCTGGGCAACAGAGCGAGACTCCATCTCAAAAAAGATAGCATCATTATGACTTTCATACACATTAGTAAATTTAAACAATCGGGTCTATCTTCTGTCTAAAATTTTTAAATATTCATTGCACTGGCAACACTGTTCTGTCATATACTGTAATTCCTAGGCTACGGATGTTTAAAGTGATTAGGTTTATCTTTACCAGAGGTATGTACATACCTAGGGCTATTACATACCTCTACGCCATGAGGTATGTAATAGTTCAATGGAATTTCTTTGTAGTTTGATTGAGAAGGTGAAATACAAGAATTCTCTTAAGGGAGGGAATTGCTAGGCACAGCCAGCCTAAAGAATACTGAACCCTGGGAGGCCGAGGTGGGAGGACTGCTTGAGCCTAGGAATTCAGGACCAACCTACACAACAAAGTGACACCCTGTCTCTACAAAAAATTAAAAAAAAAAAATTGCCAGGTGTGGTGATGCACCTGTAGTGCTAGCTACAAGGGAGGCTGATGCAGAAAGATTGCTTGGGTCCAGGAGGTCAAGGACACAGTGAGCCAAGATTGTGCCATTGTACTCTAGCCTGGGCAACACAGTGAACTGTCTTGGAAAAAATAAAAATAAAAAAATAAAAGAATATTGATATATTTCATTTAGAGAAAAGCTTCTGCAATTTTGAGGATAAAAAGAAGCTAACATGGATAAAAAATTATTGGCATTAATAGTCAACAAGTGGAAGTAACCCAAAACCTAATGGTAGATACATTTTTTAAAAGTATAAGGCCGGGCGTGGTGGCTCAAGCCTGTAATCCCAGCACTTTGGGAGGCCGAGACGGGCGGATCACAAGGTCAGGAGATTGAGACCATCCTGGCTAACCCGGTGAAACCCCGTCTCTACTAAAAAATACAAAAAACTAGCCAGGCGAGGTGGCGGCCACCTGTAGTCCCAGCTACTCGGGAGGCTGAGGCAGGAGAATGGCGTGAACCCGGGAGGCGGAGCTTGCAGTGAGCCGAGATCCCGCCACTGGACTACAGCCCGGGTCACAATCCGATACAAAAAAAAAAAAAAAAAAAGTATAATTTTCCTCATTATGTTTGAATTTTCTTATAATAAACGTACTAGAGTGTATGGTGTATATACATGTATTAAAGAAAAACTCAGATCACCTAATCAGAAAGTAATTTTATAACAGAACTCAGTCCACATATTAGTAAATTTGAATTTCTGAAGTCAAAGTAATTTTTGGAATTTGAACTATGGTGCTAATAGTTCATGGTTGAAAGTGTCCTCCTAATTGTTAAATCTAATGATCTCTAGTATTGCTATCTTAAATTACCTCTCAATATCTTTGACCATTCTTGCCTTCTACAAACATCACTCTGGTTTCCTCTCACTTCTGTGGGCACTCCTCAATCTCTTTTAAAGTGTCTACTTCTTCTTTAAATTCTGTTTTTAGGAGGTTACTCCCCTATACATAATCCCTGTGGGACTTCTTTGAAAACCCTGGGCTTCCAATATTGCTTATTATAATGTCACACATATAATGTCAAGTCAAAACGTTTTTTACAAGATCCAGACCTTCCCTCTAACTGCTTACTAGTCATTTTCAGTTCAAGGTCCTCAGATTTAATTTTTAAAAAACAGAACGCTTTCATCTAAAGAAATGTGCCTTTTTTCCTGTTCTCCCTGTCTTAGTGAATGGTATCACCAACTGCCCAGATATCTTATCTCCCACTCCCACTTTATTTAGGTAAGTCATTATGTCCCTTTGATTCCACCTCCTAAATATCTTGCTTGGTGCCTTTCCTCTTATCCCACTGGTACTTACCAATAAATTACTGCAGAACTCTTTTACCTGAATCCCTTGTCTCTAACCTCCCACTCTCCAAATCCTTCCTCTATCCAGCTATCAAAATTACATTTATAAAAGTAAATCTAATAATTTCACTCCCCAATTTTCAATAGCTCCCTGTAGAGTTCAAGATAGAAATCAAACTCTTCAGTTTTGAGTAAAAAGCCCTGTTAGCTCCCCATGTTACTCTGCCCCTCCCTTGTGTTCCATGTTCAACTGAATTTGAAAGTGAAAGCTCTGTGCAGTCCCAAGACCTTTCAAAGTGAGCTTCTCAGCAACCACTTCCCCCAGGAAAACACCCATAGAATTCCCAGCCTCCCAATTCTCATCACCTATGCTGCCCTTCACATACACCTACAGCAACTCCTAAACTTCTTCGTACAAAATATACTTATTTTTGTCTATTTTCCCTTATAAACTGAGTTGCTTGAGTAAAGTGACTATTAGTAATCCTGGTATCTCTTGTACCTTGTATGGATGCCTGAAACTTTAGTAAATGTTCAGCAAACATTAATAGGTAGTAGTGGCACAATACAAACTTTTTCTGGTGAAGTTTTATCAAGAGGCCAGTAGCCATATTAGAAATCTGACATAAAATTCATTGGGAATTTTCTGTTTACTTAGTAATATGAATACAATCTGGTCGACCGTGGTGATGGCTCACCCCTGTAATTCCAGCACTGCGGGAGGCCGAGGAGGGTGGACCACCTGAAGTCAGAAGTTTGAGACCAGCCTGGCCAACATGGTGAAACCCCGTCTCTGGTAAAAATACAAAATTAACCAGGCGTGGTGGCACATGCCTGTAATCCCAGCTACTCAGGAGGCTGAGGCAGGAGAATTACTTGAACTTGGGAGGTGGATGTTGCAGTGAGCTGAGATCGCACCACTGCACTCCAGCCTGGGCAACAAGAAACTCTGTCTCAAAAAAAAAAAAAAAAAAAAAGAACACAATCCATTTAATATAAAATAAATCAGACTAGAATTGCAATAAGCAATTCATAGGATCAGTTTCAATATTCATCTCCTCACTTTGAAAGTTAAGCCGTTCACCACCACTGTTAGATGTTCTACCTTATTTCCTCAGAAGTACACCCTTGGTTAAGGAGATCACCTTAAGCTAATGGCTCTTAGACCTAGAATCACTTGTGGAGATTTGTACACACAAGCACACTTTTATGTGTGTATGTATTTATCAACGTCTAGGCTTCATACTTGAAGACTTCAACTTATAATCATAATATAACTGGTAAGGTATAGGTATCTGTATTTTTTTTTTTTAATTCTGTAGACACCACTGTGCACAGTTTAAGAGGCACTGATTTATGTATTTATTTATTTTATTTTATTTTTTTGAGACAGAGTTTTTGCTCTCTTGCCCAGGCTGGAGTGCAATGGTGCGGTCTCAGCTCACGGCTACCTCTGTCTGCTGTGTTCAAGTGATTCTCCTGCCTCAGCCTCCCAAGTAGCTGGGATGTCAAGTGCCTGCCACCTTGCCTGGCTAATTTTTGTATTTTTAGTAGAGACGAGGTTTCACCATGTTGGCCAGGCCGGTCCTGAACTCTTAACCTCAGGTGATTCTCCCACTTCATCCTTCCAAAGTGCTAGGATTACAGGTGTGAGCCACCACACCCAGCCAGAAGCACTAATTTCAACAACAAAGTGCTTAATATTCCATTTTCACACTATGAAAACAAAGTTCAAAGTTTTAATAATATCTAAATGAAGGCCGGGCGGGGTGGCTCAAGCCTGTAATCCCAGCACTTTGGGAGGCCGAGGCGGGTGGATCACGAGGTCAGGAGATTGAGACCATCCTGGCTAACATGGTGAAACCCCGTCTCTACTAAAAAATACAAAAAACTAGCCGGGCGAGGTGGCGGGCGCCTGTAGTCCCAGCTACTCGGAGGCTGAGGCGGGAGAATGGCGTGAACCCGGGAGGCGGAGCTTGCAGTGAGCCAAATTGCGCCACCGCACTCCAGCCTGGGCGACACAGCGAGACTCCGTCTCAAAAAAAAAAAAAAAAAAAAAAAAAAAAAATAATAATAATAATATCTAAATGAACAGGGAATTGCAGAAGGCAAATTTTATTTTGTGTAGGAGGGTACCTCTGAACACAAAAATGAAAAGTTAATGAAACACAACTTTTTGCATGAATTATTTAGAAGTACTAAGGAATATGAATATTTTGAATCACAGATTCAGTTCAGGCCAATTGGTGCAAACTACAGGTGTGCTCCCCATTAAGACTACAGAACTAGAAAGTGCAAAAAACCAGGCACTAATAATTTAATTGCCTTATAAAACAATGTTAACAACATCCCTTCCTTTACCAAAATGCCACTACAACTAAAACGACTGCTTTGTGAATGAAAACATAAGAATGCTTCACCTTCTATAAAGGTATTTTAGAATATAAAAGAAGGTAATGATATGATGACAGCTATAAAGAAATTATCCTAACTATATCAAGAAAATGTAGGCCGGGAGTGGTGGCTGATGCCTGTAATCCCAGCGCTTTGGGAGGCCGAGGCGGGTGGATCACCTGAGGTCAGGAGTTTGAGACTAGCCTGACAACATGGAGAAAACTTGTCTCTACTAAAAATACAAAAATTAGCCAGGCGTGCGGCGGGCGCCTGTGATCTCAGCTAATGGGGTGGTTAAAGCAGGAGAATCCCTTGAAACCGGGACGCAGAGGTTGCAGTGAGCCGAGATGGCGGCACTGCACTCCAGCCTGGGCGACAAGAGCAAAACTCCGTCTCATTAAAAAAAAAACAAAAAAACAAAAAAAACCCCAGAAGTATATTTTCTAATCTCTCAAACAGACTCCTTCAGCTTGGACTGCATGGGCTGACAATACGGGAGGGTAGGCAGAGTGGGCTATGAAGCTGACTAGGAAGATCAAAAAGAAACAGAAAAGATATTACAGCACAGGAAAAGCATAATGTACTGATTTAGAACGCAGACTGGAGGAGGAGACTACAAATTGGGCCCAAGAACAAGAGAGAAAGGAAAGTCAAACATTAGAAATCTTAGTGGCAAGAGCAGACATCTGAGAAGTAGATGAAAGCAAATGGTTGTCAACACAGCATTCTTTGATGAACGATTCCTACCCCTCATCTTATTATATTTGAAGGGCAGGGGATGTTAATTTGGAATCAACCCAATATCCACTAGGAAAAGGTGCCAGATTCTAGTGATGAGTTATGTTCTTTTTTTTTTTGAGACGGAGTCTCGCTCTGTCGCCCAGGCTGGAGTGAGTGGCGTGATCTCAGCTCACTGCAAGCTCCGCCTCCCGGGTTCCCGCCATTCTCCTGCCTCAGCCTCCGGAGTAGCTGGGACTACAGGCACCCGCCACCGCGCCCCGCTAATTTTTGTATTTTTAGTAGAGATGGGGTTTCACTGTGTTAGCCAGGATGGTCTCAATCTCTTGACCTCGTGATTCGCCTGCCTCAGCCTCCCGAAGGGCTGGGATTAAAGGCGTGAGCCACCGCGCCCGGCCAATGAGTTATGCTCTAAATGTTACTCACAATAAACACTAGACCTGCTTCTTCTAGATACCAAACGGTCCCATCCCCTTGTCCCCAGCGTATGATACCCTCCCTACAGCTCTAAATTTTACTTTAATTACCTTTCACCAAGTTGGATTCTATTTGTTCCTACCTCTCCAATTTATAAATTTTGAATTTTTTTCCCCCCTCCGAGGTGGAGTTTTGCTCTGTCACCCAGGCTGGAGTGCAATGGCACCATCTCGGCTCACTGCAACCTTCCCCTCCCGTGTTCAAGCGATTCTCCCACCTCAGCCTCCCAAGTAGCTGAGATTACAGGCATGCACCACCACGCCCAGCTAATTTTGTATTTTTAGTAGAGACGGGGTTTCTCCATGTTGGTCAGGCTGGTCTTGAACTCAGGACCTCAGGTGATCCGCCTGCCTCGGCCTCCCAAACTGCTAGGATTACAGGCATGAGCCACTGTGCCCGGCCCTAAATTTTGAATTATTGATTCTTTATAGTAGATCCTTAACATTGCGGAATTTGTTGTACACCACTTAGAATTATAGGATAAAGGCTAAGTGAGGTGGCTCATGTCTATCATTTCAGTGCTTTGGGAGGCTGAGACAGGAGGATCGCTTGAGCCCAGGAGTTTGGGGCTGCAGTAGGCTACGATTATGCCACTGCACTCCAGCCTGGGCGACAGAGTGAGAGGGAGGGAGTGAGAAAGGAAGGAAGGAGTCATAGGGTAAAACTTCAAGCAAGGGCTCTTATTTTTTACTAAATGGCCCAACATATAATTCCTTATGTAGGTAAAGAAGGGTAGGGGGATAGTGGAAGTGGAATGTAGTAAGATATAAAATTTAGAACGAATAATTTACTCCTGGATTAGATACTAAAGGGTAGAACCTCTGGATTAGAGAAACAACATAAGCTTCACTAAATAGCTCTTTAGCTTAAAAAACAGAAACAAAATTCAACTTACCATACTGATTTATTTATTTATTTATTTATTTATTTATTTATTTATTTGAGACGGAGTCTTGCTCTGTCACCCAGGCTGGAGTGCAGTGGGGTGATCTCAGCTCACTGCAACCTCCGCCTCCTGGGTTCAAGCGATTCTCCTGCCTCAGCCTCCTAAATAGCTGGGACTACAGCTGCGTGCCACCAGGCCTGGCTCATTTTGTATTTTTTTTAAAGTAGAGACAGGGTTTCACCATGATGGCGAGGCTGGTCTCGAACTCCTGATCTCGTGATCCACCTGCCTCAGCCTCCCAAAGTATTGGGATTACAGGCAGGAGCCACCACGCCCGGTCATCATTCCTCTTTAAAAGTAGATACCATACACACACACACACACACACACACACACACACACACACGCCCTACCCCCGAAAGGAATAACTCAATGTCATCTGTGTCAATGTAGTTAGCTGTTTACAGAAACACCTACTTCACCAAAACTACTGGAGTGAAAAACAGTATGTTCATTTTTTAACTGTCTTTTTAAATATAACAGTGATAGGTTGGAAAATATTTCAATAGTACATTCAGAAAATGTAAAACTGAAACATAATTAGCCTCAATTAATTTAAGAGTACTTTAGTCAGACACACACAAATGCTAATATCTGCAATTTACTTTGAAATGCATCAAAATACAAGATACACTGATAAATGGAATGATGAATAAACGGCTAGGTATGTGATAAAACTGGTACTGTGTTACTGGTAGAATCAACATGGTGAGTATATGAGTGGTCACTGTCAAATTCTTTCAACTTTCCTGTATATCTGAGAATTTCCATTTTAAAAAAAGAAAAAATCTAGAATAACCACCCCACCAAAACAGAGAGCTCCTTGCATCTCACACTCACCCTCAAAAATGTATCTCCCAATTTAATTCTAGTGAAAAGAGGAAATTAAAAAACAAATAGTTTAGAAAGTAAAAACTTTGGGCCAGGCGTCGTGGCTCACACTTGTAATCCCAGCACTTTGGGAGTCTTGGGCACGCAGATAGCTTGAGCTCAGGAACTTGAAACCAGCCTGGGCAACACGGTGAAACCCCATCTTTACCCAAAATACGAAAAAATTAACTGCGCGTGGGGGCGCGTGCCCTGTATTCCCAATTACTTGGGGAACTCAGGCAGGAGGATCACTTGAGCCCAAGAGATCCAGGCTGCAGTGAGCCGAGATCCCCTCTACTGCACTCCAGTCTGGGGGACAAAGTGAAACAAAAGAAAAAAAAGAAAAAAAAGATAGTAAAAAGAAAAAAGAAAAAAAAAGAAAGTAAAAACTCTGGGGAGTTATACAATAAACTGACACAGCAGGCTATATATGACTAAACACATTCAAAAAAACATTATCAATTAACACATTTGTATGTAAAAATTCAAATCACAAATACGACATGCATGAATTTAATAAAATTTTGGGTAGTGAGATTATTTCATAAGAAAAAGGAAATGAGAAATTTGATTATACACATGTTAAAATCTTTGTTGGGTAAAAATAACAAATTTAAAAGGCAATGACAATCTGGGAAAAATTTTTTACAGTATCTATTACACAAAAGCTGTTACAAGTGAGGGTAGCAGGGTGATACAACAGAAGTATGGTGATCCTAGAATCTGTCACAAGTGAATATAATGATGGACAATCCTTTAGAAAAACAAGCAAAAGGAACACACACAAGCAATTCAGATCGGAAATACAATGGCCAATAAGCATATTTTTTTAAAATGTTAAGTGTTACCGGTAAGAGAAATTTAAATAAGGTTTTTTTTGGTTATTGTTTATCAAAGTGGCAAAACTGTCCAGATTGGGTGGCTCATGCCTGTAATCCCACCACTTTGGGAGGCTGAGACAGGATGACTGCTAGAGCCCAGGAGTTTGAGACCAGCCTAGGCAATAAAATGAGACCTTGTCTCTGTGAAAAATAAAAAAAACTTGGCCAGTGTGGTGGGTGGCTCACGCCTGTAATCCCAGCACTTTGGGAGGCTGAGGTGAGCAGATCATGAGGTCAGGAGTTCGAGACCAGCCTGACCAATATGGTGAAACCCCATCTCTACTAAAAATACAAAAATTAGCCAGGTGTGGTGGTGTGCGCCTGTAATCCCAGCTACTCAGGAGGCTGAAGCTGGAGAATCGCTTGAACCTGGGAGGCAGAAGTTGCAGTGAGCCGAGATCGCGCCATTGCAATCCAGCCTGGGCAACAGAGCGAGACTCCGTCTCAAATAAAATAAAATAAAATAAAATAAAATAAAATAAAATAACTTAGATGTGCATGGCGGCCCATGCCTACAGTCCCAGCTACCTGGGAGGCTGAGTGGGTAGGATCCCTTGACTCCAGGAGGTAAAGGCTGTAGCAAACCATGATCACACCACTCCACTCTAGCTGGGGCAACAGAGCAGGACCTTGCCTCAAAAAAAAGAAAAAAGAAAGCAAATTTTTAAAAAGATATGCAATATTCAGCACTGATGAAGGGTTGAAGGAACACACAGTTTCATATGCCAGTGATAGAAGAATAAACTGATATAAACTGGAGGGGGTAATTTTACTGAAGTTAGAAAAGGTTTAATTAGTAGAATTCTGCATTTGTATCTGCATTGTATTTTAACCATAATTTGTTGAAATCAAAGAAAAACATTGATTTGCACAGAAATTCAGAGTTAGAAATGTCCATTACAGTGTTGTTTATTTTTTTATTTTTATTTTTTTGAGACAGAGTCTCTGTCTGCTGCCCAGGCTGGACTGCAGTGGAGCAATCTCAGCTCACTGCAACTTCTGCCTCCTGGAATCAAGCAATTCGCCTGCTCAGCCTCCCGAGTAGCTGGGATTACAGGTGTGCACCACCAAGCCCAGCTAATTTTCGTATTTTTAGTAGAGACAGGGTTTCCCCATGTTGGCCAGGCTGGTTTTGAACTCTTGACCTCAAGTGATCTGCCAGTCTTGGCCTCCCAAAGTGCTGGGATACAGGCATGAGCCACTGCGCCCAGCCTGTTGTTTACAATTTTAAAAATGCAATTTAAAAAATATCTTTAATTTTCATAAATTGTATGTAAGTAGATGATATGTTTCAGAAGACAGACTCTATACCACCATTAAAAGTTGGAGCCAAAAAGTTTAACTTCATGATAAAATGTTACCAAATTAAACTGGAATAGACAAGATTATATAACACGGCTACTGGCTAGTGGGATTATAATAGTACTTAATGGTAGAAAATCTTGTTTTCTAAATTTTCTGCCATGTATTAGGATTAGATTTTTAATATAAAAAAGTATTAAAAAATAAAAGGGCCTTCAATTTGCAATGCATTATATGCATTTCTTTTTATCCGAGGAGAAGTATGTAATGACCAACCATAGCAAATCATATTATATAAGGTTTGCAAGATACCTAAATGTTGTGCAGGTATAGCCCCACTGCCTCCAAAAGCTGACTGCAGAAAGTCCTGTATTTGCGATGCTCCTTTTTCACCAAGATAAGTATTTTGCACTTAACCCCTATTATCATCAAGAGGACTCATTTCTCCTACCCTCCTGTTTCCTCAAATCAGTTTCTAGCTGGCTGCCAACCGTTCAAAACCCCTAACCAGTCCCTAAGCTTTGAATGTGCACTTTTTCTATTCCGTGTAACGTGACAAACCAGTACTGAGTTGAACACCTTCCAGAAAAAAGTTGGTTAAAAGAAGAAAGTCTTCCTGGCCGGCCTAGGGAAAAAACCGTAAGCAAGTCTTTTACATTGCTCACTTTTCCACCTAAAGTCTCTTTATCTGGACAGTTTAGAATTAAAGGATGAATTCAGGATTGGGGAAAAAAGCTATTATCTTAAAACTTGGTTTGTTTTTTTTTTTTTTTGAGATGGAGTCTCACCCTGTTGCCCAGGCTGGAGTACGGTGATGTAATTCTGGCTCACTACAACCTCCTTCTGTTGGGCTCAAGCGATTCTCCTTCCTCAGCCTCCTGAGTAGCTGGGATTACAGGCCTGCGCCACCACCCCTGGCTAATTTTTGTATTTTTGGTAGAGACAGGGTTTCACCATGTTGGCCAGGCTGGTCTCGAACTCCTGACCTCAGGTGTTCCACCCGCCTCGGCCTCCCAAAGTGCTGAGATGACAGGTGTGAGTCACTGCACCCGGCCTGGTTGTTTTTATCCTCTTTCTAGCATCAAGCCCTTTCCTCTACCCTCAAGAATATTATAAAATGATGTGCAAAACTGCCTATGGGGATAGAATGCAGAGGAAGTTAAAAAAACATTCCTACAGACTCAAAATGAAAAATATTTTTATTTGCCAACATACATAGTTCTTCAAATCTAACACCATCAAGTTGGTACGACACTTGGGGCAGTAAGGGAAGGAGACCCCTACCTGCAGTTATACCTTTCATTTGGCTTTTACATCCACCTCATTTGGCTACCACAATAAAGCTCTGAGGTAGCTGGCCTATCACTAGCTTCCTGAAAAATTCTTCCCATGCAACAGCATCGCTTCTCCTGTTCAAACATAGAGGCAGCAGCAGCGGCCATACCCATCCACGTAGGAACAGCATTGGCCTCTTCATGAGTAAAACTTTGTTCAGGGCTTTAGATTTCGTAGTTTCCAGGGGAGAATAACTGTGAACATTCATGTTGATAAACCAGATGGAAGAAAGGAAATTGCTTTCTCAGAGACCATTCAGAAAGAAAGAGGATACTGCCTGATTTCTTAGGAAGTATTTAGGTGATTAAAGGTGATACAGGTCACTCCTTATCTCTAAAAATACTTCCTTTACTTGGCTTGTGGGACAATATACTCTTCAGTTTCCTCACACCTCACTGGCCACTTTTCAATCCTCCTCGATGGCACCTTCTCTTTTGCTCAGCTTTCCATGTGGAAAGTACAAGTTCTCAATTTCTGGATGTCTTCTCCGTCTAACTCCCTACCCAAGAGATCCCTTTAAGTCTACTGGTGATGCTTAACATTTAACTATCTTCAGTCCAAACCTCTCCTCTGAATTCTTGACTCACATCTCCAACTGCCTACCTGAGGTGTCCTCTTGGGTGTTTAACAGACACTTCAAACTAACATGTCCAAAACGTTTGACTCTCTAAAGCCAGAACCTAATAACTTTCACTAATGCCACTACTGTCGCTCTACTCTAAACCATTAACGTCTCTTAAACCAGATCATTCCAGTCATTTCCTCGCTTATCTCATGGTTCCCAGTGGCTTAAAGAATACCCAGAGCCATTCTTTAAAAATATAAACCATCTTTTGGGCTGTGCTCAAAATCCTCCAATGAACACTCACAGTACTTAAAATCAACCAATAAAATCTCTATGCAACCTCATTTCCTCCTATAAGCACCTTTTCCTCACTCACCTTCAGCCACAGTGTTCTCCAAATTCACTTATCCCATTCCTGCCTCAAAACCACTGCACCAGAGTAGAATACTCTCCACTCAGATACCTACAGGCTTGCTTCCTTACCTAATGCAAGCTCTCTGCTAAATGTCACCTCAGAAAGAGGGATTCCCTAACCACTCTAAAACAGTTCTCAAGGTGTAGCATAGTGGATAAAGAGGCTATTTTTTTGTGTCATATAGGGGACACAAAATATATATTTATATTTGCTTGAGGTGAAGAAAAATTCATGGCCAGGCATGTTGGTTCATGCCTGTAATACCAGAACTTTGGGAGGCTGAGGAAAGAGGATCACTTAAGCTCAGGAGTTCAAGACCAGCCTTGGCAACATAGTGAGACCTCATCTCTACAAGAAATTAGCTGGGCATGGTGGCACATACTTGTAGACCCAGCTACTCAACAGGCTGAGGTGGGAGGATCGCTTAAGCCCAGCAGGTCGAGGCTGCAACGAGCTGTGATCCTGCCACTGCATCCCAGCCTAGGTGACAGAACAAGACTCTGTCTCAAAAAAAAAAAAAAAAAAAAAAAAAAGTTCACTGAAGAATACATAAGAAATAATAAAAATAGCTACTTACTGGATTGGCAAAAGTGGTAACTCAGCAGATAAGATGTAGGGTGAAGAGGTTTTTCATATTATTTCTTTTCAACATATTATTTGAAAACTACCTGAATGAACACTTGAAAGTAAATTTAAAAGAGCAGTCCTCCATCACTATCTCTTTACCTTGATTAATGTTTCTTCATCGCATCTATCCTTACGTGACTTCACATCATAAAAGAATTATCCATATCCTCCACTATATTGTAAACTTCATCTAATTCCTTTACTACTGGAGGATATAATGGTTTTCTCTTTAATTTAAAAAACAAAAGAAGGTCAGGTGCCGTGGCTCACACCAGTAATCCCAGCACTTTGTGAGGCCTAAGCAGTGGATCATGAGGTCAGGAGATCAAGATCATCCTGGCCAACATGCTGAAACCTTGTCTTTACTAAAATACAAAAAATTAGCCAGGCATGCCTGTAGTCCCAGCTACTCGGGAGGCTGAGGCAGGCGAATAGCTTGAATCCAGGAGGAGGACATTGCAGTAAGCTGAGACTGTGCCACTGCACTCCAGCCTGGAGACAGAGCAAGACTCCGTCTCAAAAAACAAAAACAAAAACAAACAAACAAAAAACCCCAAAAAACAAACAAACAAAAGCCATCCAAATGGTTTTCATTATTTTTGTGTCACCTTTCTTCCCAGCATCTTTTATTTACGTAACATGTATTCTATTTATAAATGTGCATGGCTTCGTCCTTGGCTATATTAAGTATATGGCCAGGATGAAGACATAAGAGTTTGGCCTGTTAAATTTATAAATGTCAAAAAGCCAGGAAGGAAAGCTAATCCCTTGGATGAACGAATCATGATTCAAGAAGATCCCAAGTTTTAACTATGGCTACGTTCACGGAGATGAAATTTAATAGGGTGCAATGGTAAAATACTGCTTTAAAAACAACATCAGTGTGTATATACACAATGGGAGAGATCTAGCTACGTGTAAAAATGTTGATTTATGTTGACTACGTCAGTGGTTTCCAGACCAATTTTCTAGAAAACAAAGTAAGAATCAACATAAGGCTGCCAACTTTTTATTGGTCAATTAGGAACACTAAAAGAAAACAAAACCCCATGACCAACATCAAAAGAAACTTAACACCTATCATTACCAGGTGTTACTAACACTATCATTTAATAAAGGCCATTTATGAACATTAGAAAAAGAGAATAAAATCTCAAAAAATAATCCCTTGAATTACATAACTATAACTTGAGAAGCCATGTAACGTTTCTCTCTCTCTCTGTTTTTTTGCTTTGAATTAGCAGAGATTACTGTTGTTAAAGAGTTGAGGCCGGGCGCGGTGGCTCAAGCCTGTAATCCCAGCACTTTGGGAGGCCGAGGCGGGCGGATCACGAGGCCAGGAGATCGAGACCATCCTGGCTAACATGGTGAAACCCCGTCTCTACTAAAAATACAAAAAACTAGCCGGGCGTGGTGGCGGGCGCCTGTAGTCCCAGCTACTTGGAGGCTGAGGCAGGAGAATGGCCTGAACCTGGGAGGCGGAGCTTGCAGTGAGCCGAGGTCGTGCCACTGCACTCCAGCCTGGGTGACACAGCGCGAGACTCCGTCTCAAAAAAAAAAAAAAAAAAAAAAAAAAAAAAGAGTTGATACAATTTTAGACTTTAAACACAAGTGTGTATGGCTTGAAATAAGAAAAGGGACAATTTCACTGCACTTTGCATTCAGACCCTAACTGCAGAATTAAATATGGAAACAAGCTCAGAACACAAAGAATGGCACTGACAGAACTGATTGAATCCAACTTAGAGATGTGAGGGATGGCAAAGGAAATTACATGAAGTTGGAGGTGTTGTTAACATTTAGACAAGAGAAAATCTAGTTAATACACTGAGAAAAACCTTACTTCATCTTACTTCTAAAGACTGAATTGCAACCAATGGGAAGAAGTTATATAGTAAAAGCAGCTACTAGCTCAATTTAAGTAAGATCTTCCTGTTACACTTTTTGGAAGCTAAACAGGCTTTTCTATGTCCAGGGAAGGGTTTGTGGAGAAGTTGGACCTAATAATATCTCAGAGATATTAGTAGTGGGTGGCACATTGTATGAGCTGACTTCTAAAGTTCCCTTGAATTCTAAAATTGTATGAACCAGAGTAAGGAAACAAGTGGTACTCTTTAACTTACTAAGATGAGTAGAAAGAATTTTGGCTTTAGCCAGAAAGACGAAGGTTCAATTATAGGCCCTATCAGTTAGGAATGTGTAACACAGAGGCAAAGTTATTCACTAACTTTATGCTTCAAATTTTTTCTTTTTTTTTTTTTTTTTTAATTTATTTTTTTATTTTATTTTATTTTTTTTTTGAGACTGAGTCTGGCTCTGTCGCCCAGGCTGGAGTGCGGTGGCCGGATCTCAGCTCACTGCAAGCTCCGCCTCCCGGGTTCACGCCATTCTCCTGCCTCAGCCTCCCGAGTAGCTGGGACTACAGGCGCCCGCCACTTCGCCCGGCTAGTTTTTTGTATTTTTTAGTAGAGACGGGGTTTCACCGTGTTAGCCAGGATGGTCTCGATCTCCTGACCTCGTGATCCGCCCGTCTCGGCCTCCCAAAGTGCTGGGATTACAGGCTTGAGCCACCGCGCCCGGCCTTCAAATTTTTTCAATGTGTAAAACTAATACCTTAATTTAGAAATTTGTTGCATAAATTAAATACACACACATCACAGACACACTTCAGGAGATGTTCAATATTTAGTAGGTATTATTCAACTATTCAATAAATATTGTGTTTCAAAGGGTAATATTTTCTATATCATTTATTAATTATGGATATACCTAAAAAATGACTTGTTCTCTGCTATGTGTCATTTGTTTTTCAGACCTCAACAATGCATGCTTGGGATTCCTCTCCACTTCTATACTTTGTCACAATCCCTGTTTGTATGTAAGTAGATTTTATGAAGTTTTCTTTAACTTTGCTTTTGCTGTTTTGTTTCTGCACCTTTATTTGATACAAAAGTGGGCTTTACCGGTAACACACATTGGCTATGTCACTGGCTTTGGCTAAAACATTTCTGCTAAACTGTACAATATATCCAGTTTAATCAACCACACTACCAGACAGATGTTTTTTCTCTCTCACAATGGCTAACTCACTGCTGAACAATCCTTCATGAAATATTTGAATAAGTAAATCAAAACCTAGGGTATTTGATTAGAAATTTTGGTTATTAATGAGATAAAGATGGTCTGATATTTCTTCCCATCAAAAGTATCCCATTTCTTAATGAAACAGATCAATATTGAATGCTTCAGTCAATATTATCTACTCACCAAGCATTCTTCAAATGGCATGTAACTGCTCTTTTGTTATACTTCCAGAATAATTTGCAACTGTACAGATATTTTAGTTAGCAATTAAATATCAGGTTGTCTGTCAGATACTTAGTTGAAAAGTACACTGCTTAACATCCCAGTGTTTGGGACAGATAAGAAAGAAAAGTCTTTACATATTAATTAGTATAGAAAAAATATTTTTCAGGAATAGAATTTTGTGGAATAAAAAAAATTTTGACAAAAAAACTTAAGCATATACAATATTTAGTACTAGATGAGCATTATCTAATTGCAATCAGATACAATAATAAAACTAGTTCTTTTTTTCAGTAGATAAAAAGGAACAAGAAACTGATACTTAGAACAAATCAAACAAATCACGAGGCACAGAATTTTAAAAAGTACCATAGCAGCATTAATATGCAGAATGTATGCTAAGGTTTACAGTATAAATTTCACTATTCTAATGTTAAAATAGGGAACAGGCAGATTATTTCCATACAAAATAATCTCAGAACACAATGAAATTTACCAGTAAAATACATTTAAAGCATGATTGAATATAATTCCACACACTGAAATTTAGTTACACATTTTTTAAAGTTGAAATTTAAGATAAATAATAAATCCTTTAAAGAAGTCTATTAAAATGCAACATAAAATTAAACGATTAAAATTATAAGGCAAGAAAAGAGCACTTTATGGCAAAATCAACCCAATAAAAAACAAAGTTAATATATCTTAAAATGTAAATTCTAGTTTAAGTTGAAAGTAATCACTAATAACTCATTAATGATTACAACTCATTAACTGTGGTAAAATAAACATCACAGGCTCTTGTTATGCAGAAATTTTATTTTTAACACAGCCTATAGAGTTATCATCATATTATTATAAAATACTATTGATTTTCAAGAAATAATACTAAAACCTACCATTAAGTAGTAGGGGAAACACTGAAACACTTCGTTTTTATGAAAAGCACATGTTAGGACATCTTTCCTCATTTAGTAAGTTACTTTATACAACTAAAGGTCCGTTTCAGAAGAATTACTACTTTTACATCGCAGAGGCAAGAACTTGATTAATAACGGTGAGAATCAAGTTCAGTGATAGTCACAGCCTGCTCAAGGAGAGCGTAAAGAAGCTTTCCATACATTTTCACAGGGTAAAAGGGCTAGGGGGACACAGGAAAGATCACTCTGCAGAATGGACCTTGAGTTTCATTTGGCTCTGCCTTCCATTAACAGTCTGGCTTGGGCAGACAAGTCAGTTAACTTTCTGAGTTTTAGTGTCTTCCTCTGTCAAGTGCACTTGGGCTCTTCCGTGTTACCTACAAAGTTAGGAAGAGCTAAAGGCAGCCCTAGTTTTACTTTTTAAAAAATGACAGAAAAATACGTAACTTGCTATTCATCAGTGTACTGTTTCCAGAGCTGAATTCCTAAGTCTCTGAAGCATACCCAGTTAGGGTTATACCAGTGAAGATCCAGATACTATAGTCCAAATGTCACTCTCTCCTCTCCCATTATTCCTCCACCTGCTCCTCCCCATCCTGCTTTATCCTCTCTTCTGGTGTGTTTTAAGAAGCAACGCCAGCAAACGGCTGTATGCATTGTAAACTTGAGGATGAAATCGCTTTAAAAGATGCATTTTCAATCAAATGTATCATCTGCTTCGCCAAATTCCTCCCAAATGGCTAAATTTTCATTAATACAATAAACATGAGGTAACAACTTCGGAAACAGAAATGAACTGGGCCAGTTGTTTTGTTTGTTCTACTTGCTGAAAAAATAAAACGGAAAGATGTATCTATTCCCTCAGGAACATAAATGCATTACCCGCCCATTGAAAAAACAATTCTGCTGGTTCATTTCCCTGACACAACAGCTTCGTTGTCAGGCCCTCTCCAGCCCAGGCTCCAATGTCACCTAGTAATTTTATATTGATCACCTTGGCAGTGCTTGGACTCCAGCAGGCATAGTCCCTGTCTCCCTTACATTCCTCAACAATAAATTAAATAAATAAATAAAACTCTACGAAACGCCACCGAACAGAGATTCTGTGACTTAGTAGACAAATCCCACGTCTTCCCGCCCTGTGTTAGGCAGCTGCAAATCTTATTTTTTCATCGCTTGCATAAAATGGAAGCGAAACGTACCAAAACCCTATATTTGAATCCTAGGACAATGAAGCCGACAGGAAGCCACTCTCTCCTCCCCCGGGTTTACTATGGAGCCAGAGCCTCTGCGGGGTGCAGTCGCCTGGCAGGGTGCATGACAGCGCGTCTTCCACGCCCTCCCAACGCGTCCAAAAGGCTCCTCGCCTGACCTCGCCAACCGCCTCACACCTCAAAACCAACCACACAAAAGGGATCGGCCCGCGGAACTGCTCCAATCGGGGAAAAATCCCTTCCCCAGCGACAGCGCAGCCATTCCCTCCAATGCTCCGCCCGCACCCCTCGCAAACTGCTACGGCGGAAGGGGGAGGGCTGCACAAAGCCAGGAGAAAGCTGAAAATGAGTCAATGCACTTAGGGGACGCGGAGGCGGCGGCAAGGGGCTCGGAAAAGCCGGGGGGCCGCAGGACTGGAGCTCCCGAGGGCGGCGGGTGGGGGATGGGAAGGGTGGTCCCGTCCAGACCCTGGTCCTGGGCGGGCAGAGGGTGGGGGTGGCGGCGCCGCGCGGAGCATCCGGGAAGCGCCCCCTTCGCGGTCCAGCCCCGCAGCCCCGCACCCCCGCCCCGCGGCGGGCCGCGCCCGAGTCCTCGCTGCAAACCCGAGGAGCAGGACGTGGAAAAGCAGCCGCGGCGGCGGCTGCGGCGCCTACACCGAGCAGCCGATCGCATCACTTACCCCTCACAGTGGTGAGAGGGACCGGACGGGGGAGGCGGGGCGCGTCGCGTCCCGTGAGTCTCTCGCACGGCGTCCTCCCCCCACCTCGTCGTCGTCGCCGCCGCTGCTGTTGTCGTCGCTGCCGCTGCGGTCGAGCTCCGGGGCCCTCAGCTCCGCTGGGCAATAACGTTATTCCACACACGCCCCACACATAGCGGTAACGGCAAAGAGCGGCTGCCTAGTGCGCAGGCGCCTCGGGAAAGGGCGAGGAGCCGGACCCTATCCCCTCCTCCTGCCCAGTTCCAACGATTCCTTACTGCGCAGGCGCCAGACACAGACAATGAAAAGGGGTTGTGCGAGGGTCTCACCCACACGTTTTTCCAGCTTGCCCACTGCGCAGGCGTGCCCCGAAAGACCAGCTAGAACAATGAAGAGGACCTCGGAGTTAGGTGGGACCGCAACCAACAAGGACTACAGTTCCCAGCGGGCAGAGCGCCAACTCCAAGTGGAGGTCCGGTTACTGGGCATGCTAGGAGTTGTAGTGTCGGCCGCCTTTACAATCTAGGCTGTTTGGAGGATTTAGAGCTTCTATTTCTTGAGGATTTATTCGACCGTTTAAAAAAATATCGCAACCGAAGCAGGGTTCAGAGGTTCCTCTCTGCGTCCTTGAGTAACCTAGGGATCAACTGCTGCATATTAGCAAATTTCGAAGCGTCAAGGCCTTCAGTGAACCCTTTCTGTCATTTGGGGTGGTCCAGGCGGCAGAAGAGTGGGATGGAGGCGGGACTAAACCAGGCTGGGCTGGAGGAAAAGGGCGGGGCCTGCAAGCCTGTCTCTTGGCAACAGGCTCTGGCAGCCCAACCGTCCGAGCTAGCGCCTGGTGCGCAGTGGTCTCTGGGAATTGTAGTGTAGCTGGAAGGCTCTCAGGATTGTCGAGCTTGGAGGCGCTGAACATGAGGACTACAACTCCCGAGGTCCAACGCGAGGGCCAGTGGGTGGGAAGAGCCCCCGCGAGCTTCGTGCGGGATTCTAGGCTCCCCTGTGACAGCCGCGGCAGGAAGCAGGCGGGCGCTCCGCGGCCACAGGCCTGCTGTTTTCGGAAGGGAGAAAGCTGGACGTTTCCCCACGTAACTCCCAGCTCTGGGCCTAGAGTGTGTGCATGGCGAAGTCCCCGGAGAACTCTACCCTGGAGGAGATTCTGGGGCAGTATCAACGGAGTCTCCGGGGTGAGTTGCTCCAAACCTCTGTCCCTAGCCCCGAGGTGCCCAGGGCCTAGTGGGCGGGAGCAGACCAGGTGCGTCTCCTAACACCTGGGTCTGCCCCATCCAGGCTACAGAGGAGCAAGATGGATGTTTGCTGTGGTCTTCTGAGGAGGATGAAGTAGTTTGATTTAGTTTTTACACTTAAGCAACGATGTTTCCTCAGATTCCCTTAGTTACCTGAATCAACTCCTTGATCTTGGCATCCTTCTCAACCAGCGACAGCAGAGACTCTTGGATAGCTCTATGTCATTTTTGCCCAGTTCCCATACTTTGTTGTTTAATCCAATAAAAGTCTGATGCACAGTTTTTACACATTTAAATTATGGCATAGTGGATTGAATGTGATTTATAGGATCCGTGGGGGGAAAGACTAATAATTATTTTAATCCCAACAGCCCCCATTTAATTGGTCTAGGCTATTTGCATACAGTAAATCATCTGCAGCTTACAGCAGTTGTATGAATATTTTACACATGGGGAAATCGAAGCTCAGAGAGGTTGAATTACAGGCCAGAGCCCACACAGCTGGTTAGTTGCAGAGCCAGGTATTATCAGGCTTGTCTGTCTTCAAAGCCTATCTAATCAAGCCATAATTACTATTATCAAAACCTTATTAATTCAGATTGTCTTACCACATTACCCTATGAGCAAGTATCTGTACAAGTAATGTCTGTATTTATTTTCTTTTAAGCTCTGTTGGACTTAATGTCTGTACTTTTAGATGGCGCTGTCACCTTGGACAATATATATGACATCTAGAAGTTTCGATTCTGTTATAATGGAAGTTATGGAATTGTCCATAGGGTTATTGTGGGGAGCAAATGAAATAATCCCATAAAGCAGCGATTTTAAGACTCCTTAAAATGTTTACCTATAGTAAGAAATAAATTTCATATGGGACATATGTGTACATACAAACTATAAGTTTCAGTGAAGAATTTTTATTCTACTAAATGTAATAAACTTTGCTTTCTATTCTGTTGCATTTTCATAACCCTCTAAGTCATGACTGTTTAGGACATTTGGAATACTAAGTTATGAAGCATATGTTGTTCTGCATAATATGCCTACTATGTGTCAGTGCCTCCTACTATGTGTTAAGCATACCAGGTGCTAGACAGGCAGTAAGGAACAAGACGAAGTTCCTATCCCCATGGAGCTTCTAGATTACTTGGGGAGAAAGACAACAAAAAATTGTAGATTACTATGATAGAAAATAAGGGTAAACATCACTGCTTACTAGACAAGCACTCATTAAATGTTAGTTGTTATTTATACTTGTTACTTAGAGCAAAGTGAAGGTTTTTCAATATTAGAAAGTTTATCTTTCCATGACTCTAGATTTTATAAGGGTTACTATGCATTGTTACATCGGTCAATTGTGTTACAAACTGTCAACATTCTCAGTATTCAAACTGCAGGAGTAAAAAAATTGGTTTTAATGAACACCTTCCTCAAGCTACTGATGTTTCAAGAGCTGTTAGATACAAAATAAACACTTGTAACTTTTCATTTGGAAGCAAGAAAAATACTGTGCACAATGATATGAGTAATTTTAATTTTTAAGATTGGCAAACATTTTTTGTTTTCATTGACAGTTTTTCCTGATGCATCTCTTCCTTTGACCTTATTTTAAGCCTTTATATAATTGTTGGAGGCTATTTAACATTAGGCATTTTAACGCAGTAAAGGGGTTCCTTTTAAATTAATGTTATAGTAATATGTTTAATACTAGTGGTACTGCTTTCAATAATTACAGAATGAAGAGTTTTCATTCAAGGATAATACATTTTAAAATTAGTTTGAAATAAAATTTAAATTTAGTGTGATAACAATATAAGGTAGTGGAAACGTTTCACCAGGAGCGAATACAAGGGATAGAAAAAGTTAAACAACTTTTAAAAAATACATAGTCATAATTTTAACAGTGAATCGAGAAATGTAACCTGAAATGTTTATGGGCTTTTCAGGACATATCATTTATTTAGGAGCACTTTTATTTTTGTATGTTAGCTTGTATAACAGCTTCTGGAAGGAAACAAAGCAGAATTAACCCTGAACTTGAGTGCAGTCAGAAGTTCTTCACAAATATAAATTGCCGTTTTGAGTAGTATAATGTCATTTATTTATTTATTTATTTATTTATTTATTTATTTAGAGATGGAGTCTCGCTCTGTCATCCAGACTGGAGTGCAGTGGTGCCATCTTGGCTCACTGCAGCCTCTGCCTCCTGGGTTCAAGCAACTCTCCTGCCTCAGCCTCCCAAGTAGCTGGGATTACGGGCATGCGCCACCATGCCTGGCTAATTTTTGTATTTTTAGTAGAGACTGGGTTTCGCCATGTTGGTCAGGCTGCTCTGGAACTCCTGACCTCAAATGATCCGCCCACTATAGCCTCCCAAAGACTGGGATTACAGGCGTGAGCCACCGCGCCCGGCCGATAATTCCCTTTAAAGTAAAATATTCTGTTTCTTAATAAACAATGCTGGAGTTATGTGGAAATTCCTTATTTTGAGTGTGCCTAATAATTTAAGAATTGTATTACTATGTAGTAAGATAAAATGCAGTTTAAAGTTCTATGCCTTAATTTGTTTTGGTTTTGTTGGTTTGTTTGGTTTTGTCTACCCACCATTACTTCCCCAAAATGCCTTGCATAGTTTATGATTAATGGAAACCTAATAAACAGTCTGGTCTTTCCTCACCGGTTATTCCTCTGACTTGTAAGTAACTGCACATGTAGTCACTACTAATGTCCCTTCATTTGATATTTAGCTAGGAAGTAGCTGTATAAAAATGCAAAATGCTTTTCCTATTTTCCGTGATTGTACTTCCATTTTAAAAAAATCTTTTCCTTATTTCTTTAATATTGGTACTATTATGGCATATCAATAATTTGAAGTTCTAATGTGAAAACTGAGTCAGCGTTTACTTGTTTTTAAAATGAGGTCGGGCGCGGTGGCTCACGCCTGTAATCCCAGCACTTTGGGAGGCTGAGGCGGGTGGATCACCTGATGTCTGGAGTTCGAGACGAGCCTGAGCAATATGGAGAAACCCTGTCTCTATTAAAAATGCAAAATTAGCCGGGTGTGGTGGCGGGCGCCTGTAATCCCAGCTACTCCGGATGCTGAGGCAGTAGAATTGCTTGAACCTGGGAGGCGGAGGTTGCGGTGGGCGGAGGTTGCGCCACTGCACTCCAGCCTGGGCAACAAGAGTGAAACTCTATCTCAAAAAAAAAAAAAAAAAAAAAAAAAAAAGATCTTTTCCGCATTTTTTAAATTTTGGTACTATTATGGTATATCAAGAATTTGAAGTTGTAATGTGAAAACTGAGTCAGCATTTACTTTCTTGCTTTTAAAATGAGATCCTTGCCTCATTTTGACCCTGATGATCTTGGAGCAGCTCCACGTTCACCTTTCATCCATTCCCTTAACACTTTTCAGTGATTTGCTCTTTGAGTTCTCTAAAGATATCTCTTGCTTTGGGTCGCCTATGCCCCTTTACAAGAAATTAGAGACGTTTAATGATTCTTCTTCAAAACGAGAGTTCTGGCAGAAAAACCGGAAGGTTTTGTTGCCCCCACGCACGTATCTGTTGTATTATTTCCTACATAGTAAATGGTCTGAAAGTTTCCAGTGTGGTTAAAAGTGGATATATACTGGGTATCCTGGGAACCACAGAATTTAATCTAGAACAGGGAGTGATTTGGGAGGTCTCTTGGCAGTGTGGTTAGGTGTTCATTTATTCTATGGGTAGTTATAATTCAACACCCACAGAATGGCCGAGAACTACATTTGTAAGTGGGCAAGATAGCACATGCCCCTTCTCTAAATTCAATACATCATTGTATAAAGCCAAGAGGTATGAAATAAACTATTTCAGAGCCAAGAAAGGGTGAAAAAACCCCAATCACAGGCAACCCAGGCTCTATTTTAAGTACTGCACACTTGAGTGAAAGGAGAAAAATTGCTAGAAATGCAGTATCCTAGCCTTAATAGCGGAATCATGTCTCATCTCTTGCTACAGCACTGGGAATAGGTGACAGTTTTATCAACATCACCTATATACATGACTCACCTATTCGCCTAATTCCTAGCCACCTTTGGTTGGGTGAGTATAAGGAAAAATGAAACAGACTTCTTGTATGACAGGAACTATAATTTTGTATATACATTTTGCGTTTTGGTTTTACCCTTTCAACATTTTGGTGTTTCAGCCTTTAGATAAACTTATGGCAAGAGTGTGGTGGAGTCAGAGGAGAGGATGTGGAACTAGGAGCCAGGTCACTGAACTAACTTTTGCTTTGCTGACAACCATCTGTGTAACCTTAGGCAAGTGAAAGCAACTGTTCTTGGATTCCTATTTCCTCATCTGTAAAATGAAAAGTTTGGACTGGATGTGAGAATTATTGCCTTTAGGTGCCAAGCAAATGATCAAAAGGTATGATGGAGTCAGTGCAAGACATTAGAGAAATGATGAGGCTTATGGCCAAATTGGGCAATTTCTGCTTTTTCTCAAAACATTTCAGTTTCTTTCTTGCTCCCTCCCTCTTTGCTTCCTTTTTTTTTTTTTCTTCTCTCTTTTTCCCTCTTTTCCTCCCTCTTTTCTTCCAAGAAGGAAGCCAAGCGAAACACACGCAGAGCCTGACTCCCCTTTAGACACCACTCTCTGACGCTTTGATCATTAATGTTCCTCCCTTCAGCACTTGGTTGGATCAGATGAATGATAAGGGCTGTGTTTTTGTGTTATGGAAATGAGAGTAAGGAGTTGAACCAGGTACACAGAAAGTGAGCGGATGAATATGGAAGAGAATATACAATCTCGGGGATGGGCTTTATCTTTATGAATTGATGTAGTTCAAGAAAACCAAAGATAAGGTTGACTTTCTATGTTTTTCTTGTATATAATTAGCACATCTATCCAAATCCTGCAAAGTGGCTCACAATTGTAGAAGGGCTCTGTTAGTCTTACTGGCCAACAATTTGGTCAGTGTATTCGCCAGCAGTGATATCATCTGGCTGTCTTAAGAAAATGTGTGTAACTCAAATAAATGTTCGTGTTTTCTCAAAAAACTTGTATTTCTTTTTTCTTCTTTTTTGTTTTTCTCAAATGTTTTCTGGATTTTTAAATATTGTTTGCCATAAACACTATATATGAATATATACACATAAACATGAGGGGTTTTTTGCCAATAAAATTCAAATTACACATATTCATTTTTTGTTTTATATACTCATGTGGCTTTTCTCTCTCTCTCTTTTTTTTTTTTTTTATCTCGGCTTACCACAACCTCCACCTCCCCGTTTCAAGCGATTCTCCTGCCTCAGCCTCCCCAGTAGCTGGGTTACAGGCACGTGCCAACATGCTCGGCTAATTTTGTATTTTTAGTAGAGATGGGGTTTCTCCATGTTGGTCAGGCTGGTCTCGAAACTTCCAACCTCAGGTGATCCACCTGCCTTGGCCTCCCAAAGTGCTGGGATTATAGGCATGAGCCACGGTGCCTGGCTTTTTTTTTCTTTTGAGACAGGGTCTTATTCTGTTGCCCAAGCTGGAGTGCAGTGACGTGATCTTGGTTCACTGCAACTTCTGCCTCCTGAGTTCAAGCGATTCTCCTGCCTCAGCCTCCCAAGTAGCTGTGATTACAGGTGCCACCACCACGCCTGGCTAATTTTTTTCATTTTTAGTAGACACAGGGTTTTACCATGTTGCCCAGGCTGGTTTCGAACTCCTGGCCTCAAGTGATCCACCTGTCTTGGCCTCCCAAAGTGCTGGGATTACAGGCCTGAGCTATTGTACCTGGCCTCATGTGGCTTTTCTTAGTACTTTTAACTTTATGATCTTTTATTTTACTAGAACTTAAAAGTACAATCTCAAGTTTTCTTTCCTACTACTGATGAGATAAAATTGACAAAAGACAGGATTTAGCAATCAGAAAAGAAAGGAATGTTCTACAAGTAAATAGTTATCCCTGGAATAATCTAAATCAAAGCTATGTTTCAGTGTTAGGAGATTATAAGGGTACTTTTGCATGTTCTTTGTCAGAAATAGGTATAGGGTAAGTTTTTTTCAAACTGTTGAGATATGGGGAGTAATAATATTCTCTCTTGGGATGTTTAAAGACATCCCAAGATATTGCCAGTTTGTGCTAAGGTTTTCACCGTTTTACTTGATGATAACTCTTCTCAGAGTCCAAAAGTAGACAAGGTAGCTAGAAATGCCCTTGTGCACTGCCTAAAGCAACCCTGATGATGGCGGAACTTCAAAAAAGCCCACTGGATACTTAAAGGGATGGCCTGAGGGCAAATATTGCTTTTAGGCCCTGAAACAAAATTAAGCTAAATATGAATTCTGAGCTCTAGCTTCTGATGGATGTAACATCTATTCCTGACACTGGATCAGGTGTGTCCCATCGCGGCACTGTCGGTCTCAGGCTGTGCCCTCCCTACCAGCGCTCCTGTGGCAGAATAGCTCACTGTCACGCTTATTTTCCATCAAGAGGCGGCAACACTTACAATGTAGTAATGTGGTCAGTGTGATAGCAAGTCTCCCCTCAACACTGAAAACTCTTGTTTTATTGATCTTGTTTCATTGACTTGAAAACTGTCTTGTTTAATTGATCTTGTTTTATTGATTTTTTTTTTTATTGTCACAATTGGGGGTGGAGATGAGTGCTGCTGGCCTCTAGTAGGCAGAAGCCAGGGATGCTATTAAACTGACACAACACAGCCCCTTCCAACAGAGAATTATCAGGTCCAAAATGTCAATAGTGCTGAGGTTGAGAAATCATGATCTAGAAGTACAGGTTTTGCTCGTAGACCTTGCTCTGCAAGAATCCTACTTTACAGTAATTACAAGTAAGGATATACAGATTGTATTTGCTGGTGATTTTACCTATGTTCTTTGCCAGCCTAGCTAGGTTTACTTCTTTTATCAGTGGAAAGCGACAGGTGCATCAGTCCTCCCTGCTGGTGCCAAAGAAATACCAGGTGTATCCCTCAGAATGCATATAGCCAATCTCCTGGATTTGCCACCACCCATATATCTTTAATGATCTTCCAGATGTTGCTTTCTTAAGATGTTTACATTCTTTATCAGATTATCTTTTACCCCTGGCGCCAAGCACTTTAGCATATTTTCAGATATCAGAGTCTTAGGATAGTATTTTCTTTGAGATTTAAACAAAAAAAAATTCTACATAGTACTTGTAATCTCTTTCACAGTTGTAATTGCCTTTCACAAAGCTGGCTTTGTCTGATTTTTTGCTTCTGCTGTTTATATCTTGGCAGTGCTACCTGTTGGTTCCTTCATAAACAGTGACAGCAATCTTCTGAACTAGGCTGAGGCCCAGTCAAGTGTGGACAGACATATGTATCTCTTATCTCACTGTGGTTTCATTTTTCTGCGTGTCTGCCCTAATCTAAGCTTGTACTGGGAGCTGCAGTGCATCTCGTGTCTCGGCCTACGGAGGAATAGTTCGTTGCATATTTTCTCAGAGACAGCTGGGCGCTTCGCAGGGAGTGGTCCCCCCTCCCTGTCACCAGGGCAATCTCTTTCACATCCCCCAGGACAGATGGAGAATGAAGAAATTAATAATTCACAGTGTGTATATAAGTGGTGATTCGTCCTAGACTGAAATGTACTTGCATTTTGTTCAAAAACATCTTGATGAAGAGAGGCCCAATGGTGAACTAAGAGTTAGAACATAGGAAGTAGGGAAACTCTACTAAGAAAATGGACAAGACAGGCCAGGCAGGGTGGCTCACGTCTGTAATCCCAGCACTTTGGGAGGCTGAGGCGGACGGATCACCTGAGGTCAGGAGTTTGAGACCAGCCTGACCAACATGGAGAAACCCTGTCTCTACCAAAAATACAAAATTACCCCGGTGTGGTGGTGCATGCCTGTAATCCCAGCTACTCGGGAGTCTGAGGCAGGAGAATCCATTGAACCTGGGAGGCGAGGTTGCAGTGAGCCGAGATTGCGCCATTGCACTCCAGCCTGGGCAACAAGAGTGAAACTGTCTCAAAAAAAAAAAAAGAAAATGGACAAGACAGACTGAAATTAGCCAGCAGCCATTAGCTCAGGTACCGTTTAAGTGCTCATTGTACTGATTGATGTTTGGATAGTGCATTAGCAGAAATATTATTTACTTGCACTTACGTTCATGTGATCTGTAGGACTCAGGGGTCCTGTTTGTGTCTGTAGTCATAGTTAAGTTTATAGTCAGTTCCTGGTTGGTGCTGGGGAAAAGAAATCAGGATGCATTCATCGTGAAATACCCCTACTCTCCTCTCAGGAGAGAAGAGGAAATGAGAGTGTTCTCTCTCTCGGTTAGAAACAGATAAAACTGTGTCCCATTAGCAGTTGGATAGGAAACGATAACTGGAACCTTCTGTCTAATCTGGTTTCCTTAAATGTATGGAGCAGATAACTGCATCTGGGGAGTAGTGCTCTTAGTAAGGGTTATGGGGGCTTCAGTTGGAATGGCTCCAGTTGAAGAGCCGTGGGATTTTCATCTGTCCTGAATCATCTGAGTGTTATTCTTCTTCAGATTAACTGGATTTATCTGTTACAGTATATAATTATGTTGCTTTGTTATATATTTGAAAAGCACTTAGCATGTTTTGAAATGTAGCACTGAAATGACTTTAAAATGTCAACTCTGTAGTTTTAGTTTTAGGGCACAGTTCTTGCAAATTCCTGCTTTTCCTCTCTGTCTCTAGTACCTCTGAAGTCAGTAGTTGCAAACAAACAAACCTTAAAGCCTTTTGTATCACTTTTCTTTGGGATAGTTGTTGAATTCAATAGCTCATTATTTCACATAAATATTGTGTTCATAGTACAATTTAACATGTAGTCTTTGAATGTTATAAATTCTAAAAGATTAAACAAGAATATTAGAAAAGGAATGAAAAGTGCCCTTAAAATGCTGCCCTAGGCTGGGCACGGTGGCTCACTCTTATAATCCCAGCACTTTGGGAGGCCAGGGTGGGTGGATAACCTGAGGTCAGGAATTCAAGACCAGCATGGCCAACACGGTGAAACCCTGTCTCTGCTAAAAATACAAAAATTAGCTGGGTGTGGTGGTGCGTGCCTGTAATCCCAGCTACTCGGGATGCTAACGCAGGAAAGTCGCTTGAACCTGGGAGTCGGAGGTTACAGTGAGCCAAGATCACTCCAGCCTGGGGACAACAGTGAGACTCCCTCTCAAAAAAAAAAAAAAAAAAAAAAAAAGAAAGGAAATATACATAATAGGAATTCCAGGAATCTTATGGATTCTTCTGTTTAAGGTCCCGGTCACCGGGCGCGGTGGCTTATGCCTGTAATCCCAACACTTTTGGAGGCTGAGACGGGCGGATCACCTGAGGTTGGGAGTTTGAGACCAGCCTGACCAACATGGAGAAACCCCGTCTCTACCAAAAAAATGCAAAATTAGCTGGGTGTGGTGACAGGTGCCTGAGGCTGGAGAATCGCTTGAACCTGAAAGGAGGAGGTTGCAGTGAGCCAAGATTGCGCCACTGCACTCCAGCCTGGGCAGCAAGAGTGAAACTCCCTCTCAAGAAGAAAATAAAAAAAGTCCCAGTGAACTGTGGGTACAATGTAACACTTACACACTTAGGCTGAGTTACTCTCTGTACTAGGCAGTCATGTGCATAGGTTCCTTTGTGTGTTCGTGGTAATCGTTCAAATCTTGGATCCTTGGCGATCCTTAGAGCCACTCGATACTTCTGCCCCAATTTCTTAATTTCAGCCATTACACAATCAGTTATCCAAGGGATACACTTGGCATACAGACAGTCCATCATTGACTGCACTAAGTCCATTTGACTTTTGTGGAAAAGTTGATGAAGTTGGTATCAATGAGGATGTGGTAAGGTGGGCCCAGCTGTGTATTATATTGGAAAAATAAGCAGGAAGGGTGTTGGGGAACTTCTCTTTCCTTTAACGTGCTGGGATCCTTCTTTTCTTTCTCTTTAGATTTTACTCTGTCCTTTTCTTTAAGCCTCCGATCTCTGAGACTAAGCATTCGCTTCATGGTTGCATAGTTCCTTGTTTTTTTTTTTTTTTGCTTCCTCATGGTCATGCCATACTCCTGTTTCTTCCGTAATCACCAACGGCACAATACTTTTACCTGGAATACATTTTTATGTTAGTTAAACTATCTCTGTCCTTTCTAATAGATTCAATGAAGATAAGTGTTTTATTTGTGGATTTGAGGGCATAAATCTGAAGCTACATGAACTGAATTGCTTATCATGTAACACTTCATTTTCCTTTTCCATGACCAAATCTCTTTTCTACTCTATTTTCTAATACTAAGTTATTGTAAAACTGTCACGGTTTCATATATTCCCAAAACCAGGAATGTGTCTTATCTGAACTTCCTTAAACTCATGATGAGTCAGAGGAGGCCAGTCTTCATTAGTAATCAGCACCAAATTCATTTCAAACAAAGATCTGTGTGGACATAGGATTGGTATGGAGAAAAATATGGTGATAAATTAACTGTGTCTCTTGTGTAGTTGAGTAATAGAATTTCATTGTCGAACCCTGACCTGAGATACATGTTTTCTTTTATCAAAGTAGAAAATGAGTTGCTGTAAGTAAAGAAACTGTATTAGATATTGTGTAACATGGAGATTTTTTTTTTCTATTAAGTACTAACATTGCTTTTGTTTCTGTTCCAAACTTTGAAATCAATGCACTTGGAGAAAATGGAAACTATTTTTCAAGGTCCTACAGAATAGATGTTTATGAATATATTTTCATACATGATTGGTAATGAATCAGGTCTCTTTCATGCCATTGCAGTTAGAGGGCCTCTGGTGCTAGAGTCCTCTGGAGGACTGGGCTGTCGGAGTGGGGGCAGCGGGGTGCGTGCGGGGAGGGCTTTTCTCTTTCTTCATGGGGTCTCAGGGCCTCTCGTTTCCTCTCCATGTATGCTCTTCCCAGGTCTCTCCAGCAGGGTAGCCAGGTATCTTACATAGCAGCCTAGGGCTCCCAAAAGCAAACATTCCAAGAGGAAGCAGGAGCTGCCAGTCCTTTAAAGACAAGGCCTGGGTCTGACATGGTGTGACTTTTATTGCATTCTATTGGTTAATGCAGATTACAGGCCCCGTCAGTTTCAGATCAGAAGACAACTAGGGAATGAGGCTGGGTTCCTTGGAGGCTATTTTTTTTTTTGAAACAGAGTCTCGCTCTATTGCCAGGCTGGAGTGCAGTGGTGTGATCTCGGCTCACTGCAACCCCTTGGAGGCTATTTTTAGAGATGAACTATCACAGTAATATACCTTAAAAATGCTTCATTTTAGACAGTTTTTGTGTGTTCTAGGGGTGGTCAGTTGCACTAACCAAGAATCTATGAGGTGTGGTTAGCCAGCAGTATATCGGAAGAGTTGTACTACTGGGGCTGCCACTATAAGCACTTCAGCTATGCAAATTTTGATCAAAACTAAGCCAGACATGTGGATGTTTCTTGGTGAGGGAGGAATTTCCTGTCCCCAGGGACAATGAGGCTTCCCTAAGTTGGAACTGGGTGTGATGCAGTCCCTCTTGCTGGCTCTTCCCACATCCCCACTGCTCCTCCCGTCCTTCTCTGTCTCCACGTTGGTAGAGGAGTCAGGCATGAGGGGAAGGAGAGCACTTCCCTTAGCAAGTTATTGTTTAATGGGAGCTGGTGGGAAGAGTCCTGTCATTTAATACTCCTTGCTGGTGGTGCTATATGTAGTGAAATCAACTGCTACAGTGATAGGGACCTTAGAGATCATCAAGTCCTACCTCTACACCATGAAGTTAATCTTCTCTCACCATCTCTGGCACATCCCTCAGCAAGCTAGAAACAGAACTCTGCGTTTTTTCCATAAAGTACGAGAAATAATGATTTCACCTTTAAAAACTGCCTTCTTGAGCAAGTGTCCATTTGGTCACCCAGATTTCATTGGTCCTAACTTTCATCAGGTTGTTCTTGCAGAACGTGCCAGTAGAAGCATTCACCAACTGAAATGTGCCCTGAAAGAAGGTGATGTCACTATTGGAGAAGATGCGCCAAATCTTTCTTTTAGCACCAGTGTGGGAAGTGAGGATGCCAGGACAGCCTGGCCCGAATTACAACAGAGCCATGCTGGTGAGTATGAAAGTCAGTCCTAGCCTGAATGATGCATAGTGAATTTTTTAAACTCCGTAGAATAATAAGTCCTTTCATTCTTCGTTCTGCTGCTATGATGTTATTCCTGAAACACAAATCAGATAATTTAATTCCCTTGCTTAATCTTTTTTTCTTTGACTTCCCAATGCTTATAGGCGAAAGTCTGAAATTCTTAGTTACAAAACAACAGTGTTTTCCTAAGATAGCTCCAACCTGCCTTTTCGGCTCATCTTTGTGTACTTCTCATGTTAATCATCCATCTCACAACTCATATTCTAGTTATAATGACCTCCTCGCTATGCTTTTATGCTTTGACATGTGCAGTGCCTTCTAATTGGAATTTTTCTTATCCTTTTTTGCTTGGTGAACTCCTTCCTGTTCGTCCTTGCAGTGTTATCTCCTCTGTGAAAACAAGCACAATTAGGTGCTTCCTCTTCTTGTAGCACAGTGCACAGCTCTAGGTCTACATACAAACTTATTTTATATCAGTGTCTCTCTCTTCATTGCTAGATTCTTAGCACTTAAGGGGTAGAAATTCTTTTTTTTTTTTTTTTTTCTGATGTTGGTCTTTGTATCCCCAGTTGATAGCAGAATTCTTGATGCATAATATATATTTCAGCAATTTTTATTAGTTGGAAAGATGGATGGGTGGTAAGAAACCATGGATCTCAAATAAGGTTAATAACCCCTCTGCTTTTGCTCTATAGTTAATCAGCTCAAAGATTTGTTGCGCCGACAAGCAGATAAGGAAAGTGAAGTATCTCCATCAAGAAGAAAAATGTCCCCTTTGGTAAGTATCAGCTTTTCCAACTTGACAAAGCATTCCTATGTTTTACTGTACTGTGTCGTTTTGTAGTACATGTTGCAGAAAAAATTTAAGCATGACATGCTAATAGTGAAAAACATTAAAAGTAATTCTTTTCCCTCTGATGATTTTGGCTGAAAAAATAGATTTCCATGGCAGAAGGAATCTTGATATTTTTAATTTATTATTCACTTGGAAAATGGGAGCAAGGGAATAGTTTGGAGAATTTATTTTGCAACTGTTAGCAAAATATGTAATACAAATATATAATATATAATAAATTAATATAAATTATATAAGTTAAAGGAGAATATATGTAAAAGATAAACTAATGATTTTAGTAATTTCTTTTTTAGAGGGCCATATCTATCCATCATTTTTAGAAGTTACTTAATTATAATTGTAGCCCGCCTTTGTAATATTTTAAAATTTTGAATGTCAAAATAATACATTTTGTTTTTAATTAATTAATTTTTTTGAGTTGGAGTCTCATTCTGTCGCTCAGGCTGGAGTACAGTGGCATGATCTTGGCTCACTACAACCTCTGCCTCCCCGGTTCAAGTGATTCTCCTGCCTCAGCCTCCCTAGTAGTTGGGATTACAGATGTGCACTACCACATCAGGCTAATTTTTTGTATTTTTAGTAGAGATGGGGTTTCACCGTATTGGCTAGGCTGGTCTCAAACTCTGAACCTCAGGTAATCCACTTGCCTCGGCCTTCTAAAGTACTGGGATTACAGGCATGAGCCACCGCACCCCGCCTCAAAATAATACATTTTAATATGTAATGTTCTATATGTTAAAATATATGGTTATAAAATTGTATGATATATAAGAAGTGGTGCTGTATTTCTTCTGAGGCTGTTTTTTATTGCTTTGACAGAGTATATTATTCCTGATTAATGCATTTTATATGCTAAAGGCTGAGATAGATGTGAGTGAAAGAACTCTGAACCAGATTTAAGTGGCCAAAATAATAGTCAAGGGCTTAGTTCTATCTAAGGTCTATCACATACTCTCTAGGATATTGTGCCTGTCTCACGGAGTTTTTGGAATAACGAGATAAGATTACATACTTAAAATTCTTTAGAAACCTATGAAGTGTTACACAAACATAACATGTCAGAGCAGCAACCTCGCATTTTCAATGTGTTTTATAGTTCAATACAATGCCTATATGCTGAAAAGTATGGAGACATGTTACTTTCTTTTCTTCACCACTGAAATGTCAGAATATCACTCCCATAAGAACACTTCATTCCAGGCTGACACAAACTTTTAAGCTTAATTCCAACTTTAGAGAAATGTACTTCATATGCATATTCAATATTTATAGATATAGATTTTATAATTTTAATAAAACATCTCATTATTTAATGAATTTATTACTATTGACATCTGGTTTCTAGCATGCTCTTAAGCACACACTGGTGGAATGCTTTTAAGTCTACCTAGATGCGGTTGCTTTTTCTGTTGAATACTCAGACATGCTTATTCGTTTTTTAAAGCCTGAGCAAGTGATATTATGGAGCTTATTGAATCCAGGCAGGCTGGAAGACCTTCATTAAGAGAATCAGTTTAGTACGTACAGAGTACACTTTAAAATATACAAGTCTATTTATATGGAGCTGTGTAAAAGAATGGAACTTAGACTCTAAATGTATATAGCCTACATGTAATAATTATAAACCATAATAGTAATAATTAGCTTTTTAAGATTATAGCCTTAGAATGCACTTTCATAGCCAGTATAACGTATTAGAAATACATGCATATATTGAGAGTAAAACTGAGGAACTATTGAGATGGAAAAGAAGTTATTACTTAGTGTCTTAAAATGTAGATATCCAAACTAAAGCCCTTTAAAGTAGACACAAATGATTTCAGGTGAACGTTTTTCATACAATATTAGCTTGAGCTTTTTATTTTTCACATTGACTTCCTGCTGTATACTCATAGTAGTAATTTATATTTGCTTACCTTCTGAACCTATTTCTATTAATGGAGGATGATTCTAATTGTTTGATTTCTACTCATGACAGATAATTCATTTAATTAGAGTTACTTTGGTTTTTAAATATCTTCAATACACCAAAAAGCAGAGCTCTATTTTATTTTATTCTGCCATGGTAGCTGGTGCTTGGTTATCGTTTAAAATTTCTGCTGTGCTGAGAAAGAGAACAGCTGAGAAACAGACACTGTGTCTCATTTCAAGCTTTCCTCTGGGTTTGTTTAACTGGGTGACCCTTGTTTTCCCTTTTCCTGATTTCCTCATCCTTTTAAAAAAAAATCATGTGATGTGTATATGATTTTACAAACTATATCACAGTCACTTTAAGATAAGGTAAGATATACATTAGCAGTAAGTTCCAGGAATGCTACAGAGCTAAAATAACATTAGTGTTTTTTTTTGAAATCTCTTCATTGGACCCCTCAACGAAAAAAGTAGTAAAACTACTTCAGGGCTCTACTCTTGGAGGTTCTATGCTCCAGAACAGCATACGCGTGAATTGCCTTCAATACGAGAGTCAAAAATCGAAAACTATGTTTTGCTAATGTATCCTTTTTGAGATGGAATTTTATCGCATTGACACAGGCTTGGCATCAAAGAGTTCCTAAAGAATCTCTCCGTCACGGAGCTGCTGCAGTTTTAGCAAATCCTCTTCCATGGCAGTTTCTTGGAGAGAGTTGTCCCTTGTATCTCAGCATTACTGAATGGAATGTTGTTTTTCCAATTTGTTAAAATAGTTCATTCCAAGCCAGTTATACTACTGCTACCCCAGCATTTTTCCATTCACTATATGTGCTTTTTATAACCACTTTCACCATCCATCTTAAAAAACAAAATGATATTCACGTCCGTGAATCTTGTGTATTTGTGGAATTTATAGGATAGAGAAGCAAGTATTTGTGTTAGTCCATTCTTGTGTTGCTATAAATAAATACCTGAGGCTGGGTCATTTATTTGAAAAAGAGGTTTAATCAGCTCATGGTTCTGCAGGCTGTACAGGAAGTGTGGGACTGGCATCTCATTCTGGTGAGGGCCTCAGGATTCTGCAGGCTGTATGGGAAGTGTGGGACTGGCATCTCATTCTGGTGAGGGCCTCAGGAAACTTTCAGTCATGGTGGAAGGTGGAAGGGGAACAGGCATTTCATGTGGTGAGAGCCAGAGCAAGAAGTGAGGAGAGGTGTCACATTCTTTTAAACAACCAGATCTCACCAAAACTCAGAGCAAGAATTCATTATCATGAGGATAGCACCAGCACCGAGGTATTCATCCATTCATCATGACCTAAACACCTCCCACCAGGCCCCACCTCCAATGCTGGGGGCTGCATTTCAACATGAGGTTTGTGGAGGATAAGCATCCGAACTATATCAAGATTGTAAGCTACATTGTGATCAATTATATGTTTATATCACATCAGTGCACAATTGAGTATGGAGAAGGTAACAACTGATTCTTTGCTAAATCCAAACATGCTTAATTTTGCTTTTTAAAAATTATGTATGTATGTATGTATTTATTTTATTTATTTATTTTTGTCGTAGAGGTCATTAGAACATGAGGAAACCAATATGCCTACTATGGACAACCTTGTTCCTATTATTAATGACCAGTCTCAATATATTCATCATTTAGAGGCAGAAGTTAAGTTCTGCAAGGTAAGTTTCTCATTAAGAATTTAAAACTAAATAAAGCTTATATTAACTATGCATTGTATACAAATTTGCTACTATAAATCTTCATGTTTGTAGCAAGGCATTGACAATTGCTATTCTTACATGATTGACAGACTGATGTGTCACAAGAGCTTGTCAGACTTGGGAATGATGCTCTTGACCATACCATTTCTGATTGCTTGATTTCGCAGTAGTTCATTACTATGTCTAATGATTTCATAATATGGTCTCATATTTCAGAAGTTTTCCTTCTCACCCCACTTGCTGTAACCCAGCAAATGGCAAATGCTTTGGAATACAAATAGCAATCATTCTCCCACACTTGTCAACCTATTGGGGCAGGGGTACAACAATCAGGGATTCTAAACTGGCAAGACCAGTTCTTCTCCACTGTCACTATTAGGGCTCTTACTTTGACTTTGAATGAGAATGGTTCATAGGGTACTGACAGTAGTGATCAAGAAACCAAACACATCATATATAGCTTGTGACACTAGAGGGTTATATGCTCAACTGTGTGCAGTTTACTAATGTCATTAATGCTAATAGAGCCTTTTCATCTCCCCAAAGTATGTCGTGTTTCACTTCTTTTCTTTCTCTTCCTCTTTCTTTCTTTCTAGTTTCAGTGTATTAGATTGTACAATATTTTTATAGGAATTACTGATATCTCTTGTATCATGTTTTTATATATAGTATATGATATTATGTATTATATTGTTGACATTTTAAGATGATGCAAGGCCAGTATGTAACTTAAGGAGGCTTTAGATGTTTCACTGTCCTGATTTTACCAGGGAATTTCTGATCTTAACATGTAATTTCCTGTTTGTTCTTGGAGGACACAGTCATTAATATACAGGTGGTCTTGGATTACCAGTAAAGCTGAAATAATATCCTAGGAACTATTTCATTAACAAGGCTCTATTAATCCCTAAGATGTTGTGGATAAAACTTGAAAGATATAAAGCAGAATGTATTTACCATCTACTTGAGAAGACAGAACTATTCCCTATTAACACCATAAGCAGCACATTAGAGAATATAGTATAGGCCTTTACTTCTTGGTATAAGCTATAATTATAATAAGAGAAGAAAGTTAGAAAAAGCTAATGTCTTTGGGAATGTTTTTATGGGAGAGAGAGATCTTGAACCGGTCTTTTTTTTTTTCAATTTTTAAAATTATACTTTATGCTCTAGGGTACATGTGCAAAATGTGCAGTTTGTTACATATGTATACATGTGCCATGTTGGTGTGCTGCACCCATTAACTCGTCATTTATATTAGGTATATCTCCTAATGCTATCCCTCCCCTCACCCCCCACCCCACAACAGGCCCCAGTGTGTGATATTCCCCTTCCTGTGTCCAAGAGTTCTCATTGTTCTCCATATCCTCATTAGCATTTGGTGTTGTCAGTGTTTTAGAGTTTAGCTGTTCTAATAGATGTGTAGTGGAACTTCACTGCTGTTTTAGTTTCAATTTCCTGATCACAAATGATGCTGAGCATCTTTTCATGTGCCTATATTCCACCTATATCACATCTTTGAGTGAGGTGTCTGTTCAGGTCGTTCACCCATTTTTAAAATCAGGTTGTTCGTTTTCTTATTGTTGAGTTTTAACAATTCTTGTTGTATTTTGGATGCCAATCCTTTATCAGATATGTCTTTTTCAAGTATTTTCTCCCAGTCTTTGACTTGGCATTTACTTCTCTTAACAGTGTCTTTCAATGAGCAGAAATTTTTAATTTTAATGAAGTTTAACTTACCAATTTTTTCTTTCATAGATTGTACTTTTAACTTTGCATTTAAAAATTTATTACCAAATCCAAGTTCACTATATTTTCTCCTTTCTTCTTCTAGGTATTTTATAATTGTTTATTTTACATTTAGATCATGTTTGAAGGACAGTTGTCCATATTTTGGAGTCTATTTCTGGGCTCTCCTGTTCCATTGATTTACTTGTCAATTCTTTTGCCAGTATCACTCTATCTTGATTACTGTAGCTTTATATTAAGTCTTGAAGTTGGGTAATATCAGGACTCCAATTTTGTTCTTCTTCAATATTGTGATGAGTATTCTGGGACTTTTTTGTCTCCCTGTAAACTTTAGAATCAGTGTGTTGATATCCACAAAATAGGATTTGGATTGGAATTGTGTTGGATCTATTGATCAAGTTGGGAATAACTGGCATTTTGATACTATTGAATATTGCTATCCATGAACATGGAATATCTCTATTTACTTAGATCTTCTTTGATTACTTTAATCAGTGTTATGGTTTTCCTCAAATAGATCTTCTACAAATTTTGTGAGATTTATATCTATTTTATTTTATTTTTGAGACACAGTCTTGCTCTGTCATCCAGGCTGGAGTGCAATGGTGCAGTCTCGGCTCACTACAACCTCTGCCTCCTGGGTTCAAACAATTCTTCTGCCTCAGCCTCCTGAGTAGCTGGGACTACAGGCATGTGCCACCACACCTGGCTAATTTTTGTATTTTTAGTAGAGATGGGGTTTCACTATGTTGGCCAGGTTGGTCTCAAACTCCTGACCTCATGATCCACCCGCCTCGGCCTCCCAAAGTGCTGGGATTACAGGCATGAGGATCTGTCCCAGCTACCTATTTTATTTTTTAGTGTAAATGGTATTATGTATTTAATTTCAAATTCCAATGATTTATTGCTAATATAGAAGAAAACAATTGACTTTGTGTATTGACCTTGTATTCTGCAACCTTGGTATAAGTCACTTATTAGTTTCAGCATTTTTTGTTGATTCTTTGGGATTTTCCTCATCAACAAGCATATTACCTGCAAACAAAGACAGTGTTATTTTCTCCTTTCCAATATGTTTAGATTTTGTGTTTTTTACATTTTTCATTTATTTTTCTTAATTAATTGTTTTAAGATAGGGTCTTGCTCTGTTGTACAGGCTGGAGTGCAGTGGCATGATCATGGCTCACTGTAGCCTTGACATCTGGGCTCAAGTGATCCTCCTACCCCAGCCTCCCTGGTGGCTGGGACCACAGATGCACACCATCATGCTTGGCTATTGTTTTATTATTATTACTTTTTGTAGAGTTGAGGTCTCATCATGTTGCCCAGGCTGGTCTTGAACTCCTGGGCTCAAACAGTCCTCCTGCGTAGGCTTCCCAAGGTGTTGAGATTATAGGCTTTAGCAAATGTGCCCAGCCAGATTTTATTTTTTTAATTGTCTTATTGCATTAGCTGAGACTTTTGGAATGATGTTGAATGGTTGTGAGAGGGGCCATCTTTGCCTTGTTCTTGATCTTAGTGGGAAACTACTTTCTTACCATAAAGTATGTTAGCTATAGGTTATTTGTAGATGTTCTTTATCAAGTTGAGAGTGTTTCCCTCTATTCCTAGTTACTGAGAGTATCGATGCCTCTCGACTTACAATGGGATTGTGTCCTGATAAACTCGTTGTAAGTTGAAAATGCATTTAATATACTATAGAATATTGGTTGTTTACGCCTGTGATTGCACGGCTAACTGGGAGCTACAGCTCACTGCCACTGCTGCTGCCCAGCATCATGAGAGAATATTATACTGCATATTGCTAGCTTGGGAAAATATCAAAATTTGAAACTTGAATTATGGTTTCTACTGAATGCATATTGCTTTTGCAGCATAATAAAGTCAAAAAAATCATAAGTCAAACCATCGCAACTGAGGGACCATCTGTGTTTATCATAGATGGCTGCCGCATTTTGTCAAATGCTTTTCCTGCATCTATGGTTAAAATTATGATTTTTCTTCTCTACATTGTTGATGTGACATTAACTGATCCTCAAATGTCGAACCAATGTTGTGTAATTAGAATAAATCTTACTTTATCCTGGTGTAGAATTCTTTTTTACATTGTTGGATTTGATTTGCCAGTATTTTGTTGAGGATTTTTTCATCTACGTTCATTAGAGATATCGATCTGTAATTTTCCACTTGTTTTCACTTGGTTTGGGTATTAGGTTAATGCTGACCTCATAAAATAAGTTAGCAAATACTTCCTCTTGAATTTTATGAAATATGTTATAGATAATTGGTATAATTTCTTTCTTAAATATTTGGTACAATTCACTAGTGAACTTATCTGGACCTGGTGCTTTCTGTTTTGAAAGGTTGCTAATTGTTGATTTAATTTTCTTGATAAATATAGGTTTATTCAGATTATCTATTCTTCCCTCTGTGAGTTTTCATGGATTGTGTCTTATAAAGAATTGGTGCGTCTCATCTAGGTGACTAAATTCATGATCATGGAGTTGTTCATAGTATTTCTTTGTTATCCTGTTTTTTAAACATTTCTTTATTATCCTTTTAATGTTCATGGGATCAGTAGTGATAGCCCCGTTTTCACTTCTGATCTTAGTATATGATAGAATCTAATTGGTATTTTCTCTTTTTTTGTCTTAGTTAGCTTGTATAGAGTCTCATCAATTTTATTCATCTTTTCAAAGACCCAACTTTTGATTTTGTTGTTTTTCTCTAGTGATTTTCTATTTTTAATTTCATTTTTTCACTCTGATTTTTACTATATGTTCTTTTCTGCTTACTCTAGAACTAATTTGCTGTTGGTTTTCCAACTTCTAAAGTAGAAGCTTAGATTATTTATTTGAAGTCTTTCTTCTTTTCTAATTTTTTTGCACTCCTTTTGCTGCATCCTTTTAATAAGTACATAGCTTTTTATCAGTTGTATTTTAATTTTTACTTAGTTGAAAATATTTCTAAATGGATTTTGATACGTCTTGGATTCATGTGTGTCATTTAGAAGAGTGTTGTGTCGTCGTCAGGTATTTGGGGAGTTTCCCAGCTGTCGTTCTGTTACTGATTTCTGGTTTAATTCCATTGTTGTCTGACCGCATACTTTCCGATTCCTTTAAATTCGTGAAGGTTTCTACATTGTAGTCTGCCTGGGTGAATGTTCTGTGTGAGCCTGAAGAAAACGTGTGTACTGCTGGTCTTGAATGAAGTAGTCTGTAAATGTCACTTAAATCCAGTTGATTGATGCTGGTGTCCATTTCAATTGTGTCCTTTGTGATTTTTATCATTTCTGACAGGGGATGTTGAAATTTCCAACTGTAATAGTGGATTCATCTATTTTCCTTTGCCTCATACATTTTGATACCCTTTTATTAAGCACATATGCATTAAGACTTGTTACATCTTCTTGGTGAATTGACCTCTTTATCATTATGTAATGTACCTCTCTGTATCCCTGATCATTTTCATTGGTCTGAAATCTGCTTTGTCTAAAATTAATATTGCTACTCCAACTTTCTATTGATTAGTGTTAACATGATATGTTTTTTTCATTCATTTATTTTTAATCTATCTGTGTCTTTGTATTTATAGTTGGCTTCTTTTTTTGTTTTGAGGTTTTTTTTTTTTTTTTTTTGGTTAGAGATGGGGTCTCACTATATTGCTCAGGCTGGTCTTGAACTCCTGGGCTCAAGGGATCCTCCAACCTCAGCCTCCCAAGTAATGGGATTACAGATGTGAGCCACCTTGCCCGGCTATTATAGGCTTCTTGTAGACAACATATAGTTTGTTGTTCTTCTTTTAACCACTCTGACAGTCTCTATCTTTTAGTTGGTATATTCAGACCATTATATTTAAAGAGATTATTGTTATGATTGGATCAATGTATAACATATTTGTTACTATTATTTTCATTGTCTTTATTTTTTGTTTCTTTAAAAAATTTTCACTCTTTTTCTGTCTTCTCTGGCTTTTTTTTTTTTTTTTAAGAGATAGAGCCTTGCCCTGTTACCTAGGCAGTGATGTAATCAAAGCTCACTACAGCCTAGAACTCTTGGGCTCAAGCAGTCCTCTCACCTCTTCCCTGCCGAGTAGCTTGGACTACAGACTTGCGCCACTATGGCTGGCTAATTTTTATGTTTTTTGCAGAGATGGAGTCTCACTATGTTGCCCACGCTGGTGTCAAACTCCTGGCCTCAAGTAATCTTCCCACCTCAGCCTTCCAAAGTGCTGCACTTACCAGGTGTGAGCCACTGCACCTGTCCCTTCTGTAACTTTGATTGAGCATTTTATATGATTGCATATTATTTTTTATATTTGGAGACAGAGTCTCTCTCAGTTGCCCAGACTGCAGTGCAGTGACACCATCTTGGCCCACTGCAACCTCTGCCTCCTGGGTTCAGTCAATTCTTGTGCCTCAGCCTTCCTAGTAGCTAGGACTACAGGCGTGAGCCACCACAACCAGCTAATTTTTGTATGATTGCATTTTTCTCCTGTCTTAACATATCAGTTGATCAATTGTACTTCTTCGTCTTTTTTTTTCTTTACTGGTTGCCTTAGAGTTTGCAGTAAATATTTATAACTAACTTTACTTTCAAGTAACCCTGTGCCACTTCTTGAATAGTACAAATTCCTTATGATAGAATTCCCAAGCCCTCTCTCATCCTTTATAATATTTCTGTCATTAATTTCAGTTATCCATAAACTACAATTACTACAAACACTATTGCAATTATGATGTTGAACACAAAGTGTCATCCGTCAAATAAATTAATAAGAAAATATTTTCTATCCACTTACTCCTTCTTTAATACTCTTTTTTTCTTTATGTAGATGGTAGTTTCTCACCTTATCATCTTTTCTCCTTTCTGAAGAACTTTTTTAATATTTCTTGCGAGGCATATATGCTAGCAATAAATTCCATCAATTCTTGTTGGTCTAAGAAAATATTTTTCTTTCTCTTTTGAAGGTTAATCTTGCTGAATCCAGAATTCTAGGTTGGTGGGTTTTTTTTTTTTTTAAACACTTTAAATATTAGATTCATTTTATTCTCTTCCTGTTTGCATGGCTTCTGAAAAGTATTCCCAGGTAATTCTTATCCTTCCTTCTTTATAGGTAAGGTTTTTGTTTTTTTTGTTTGTTTGATTTTTGTTTTATTATTATTATTATTTGAGACTGAGTCTCGCTCTGTCACACAGGCTGGAGTATAGTGGCGAGGTCTTGGCTCGCTGCAATCTCGGCCTCCTGAGTTCAAGCAATTCTCATGCCTCAGCCTCCTGAATAGCTGGGATTACAGGTGCGCACCACCATGCCTGGCTAATTTTTGTATTTTTAGTAGAGACAGGGTTTCACCATGTTGGCCAGGCTGGTCTTGAACTCCTGACCCTCATGTGATCTGCCTGCCTCGGCCTCCCAAGGCATACATTCCCTGTATGCTGGGAATACAGGCATGAACCACCGCGCCCAGCCTGATTTTGGGGTTTTGTTTGTTTGTTTGTTTACTTTGGCTTATTTTAAGATTTTTCTCTTTGTCTTTGATTTTCTGCAGTATGAATATGATATTCTTCAGTGTATTTTGTGGTGGTATTTATCCTGCTTGGTGTTCTGTGAGCTTCCTAGATCTGTGGTTTGGTGCCTGTCATTAATTCAGGAAATTTTTCAGTCATAATTGACTGAAATATTTCTTCTTTTCCTTTCTTTCCTTTTTTGTGTTCGTGTTGTATGTATGTATTTATTACACCATTTGTAATTGTACTGTAGTTCTCGTATAATTTTTCTGTCTTCAGTTTTTTTCCTTATTGCATTTCGTTTTTGGAAATTCTTATTCACAATCCTTAAAGTTTACTAATACATTCCTCAGCTACGTCCAATCTACTGATGAGCCTTTCAAAGGCGTTCTTCATGTCTGTTAATAGGTTTTTTTATTTTGAGCATTTTCTTTTCATCTTTTTCATAGAGTTTCCATCTCTCCACTTATATTACTCTGCTGTTCTTGCATATAGTCTATTTTCTCTATTAGAGACCTTAGCATAGTAACCATAATTATTTTATTTATTTATTTATTTATTTAGAGACAGAGTCGTACTCTGTCACCCAGGCTCAAGTGCAGTGGCGTGATCTCGGCTCACTGCAACCTCTGCCTCCTGGGTTCAAGCGATTCTCCTGCCTCAGCCTCCCAAGTAGCTGAGATTACATGCATGCACCACCACCCCTGGCAAATTTTTTTTGCATTGTTAGTAGAGGTGGGGTTTCACTATGATGGTCAGGCTGGTCTCGAACACCTTGGTCAGGTGATCCTCCCACCTTGGCCTCCTAAAGTGCTTGGGATTACAGGCGTGAGCCACCATGCCTGGCCTTAATTATAATTATTTTAAATTCCTGGTCTGATAATTTTAACATCTCTGCTTTATCTGAGACTGTTTCTGATGCTTGTTAAATCCTTTCAAACTGTGTTTCAATCTTTTAGCATGTCTTGTCATTGTTTGATGAATGCTGGACATGACATATTTGGTAAAAGGAACTGAGATAAGTAGGCCTTTAGCATGAGCTTTTATGTTTATCTAGCTAGAAGCTAGGCTGTGTTTGCTGTCACTATACATGTCAGAGGCTGAAATTTCCTTCCATGTCCTGGTCTTGTCTCTTCTGTTGTCTCTTCATTACCCTAGTGAATTCTTCCTAAATATAGTCTGAGATATGCAGTTCTTTCTGTTGAATTTCTCTGTTAGTATACAGAAGCCCTAGTGATGTGGTCGTTAGATGTGGGAGTAGAGGGAAGCGTTCAATAGGCCTATGACTAGATCTGAGTCTTTTAATAAGCCTTTGCCTTGGGCTGTGACATTCACAAGTGCTTCTCAGTCTCCCCTGCCCTTTAAGGTAGACGGGAAGGCTAGAGGAAGCTGGAGGCCCCTTCTCCCACACTGAATGCAAGAGGGGGCTGGAGCTGGATTTCTTTATTTAGGCCAGTTAGGTGACGGCAGCCCCCCAGTCAGTTCGGCTCCGGTAAAGTCGTTTCCCTCGAGTCAGGCCTGTGACAAGGAACACAACGTGCTGAGCATATTTCAAACTGGCTGCTTTTCTTCTTTCTTTAGGTTGCATAAGGGGATTTTTCTCTAGTTTTTACTGTGAAAATCTGGCACTGTCCTGGAGATAAAACTGGGGAAGCAGGGCAGTCCTCCTATGACTGGGTCTTCCTGGAATTTATTTATTTATTTATTTTGAGACAGAGTCCCGCTCTGTCACCCAGGCTGGAGGGCAGTGGCGTGATCTCGACTCGCTGAAACCTCGACCTCCCAGGATCAAGCCATTCTCCTGCCTCAGCCTCCGAGTGGCTGGGACCACAGGCGTGCGCTACCACACCCGGCTAGTTTTTGTATTTTTAGTAGAGATGGGGTTTCACCATATTGGCCAGGCTGGTCTTGAACCCCTGACCTTGTAATCCGCCCACCTTGGCCTCCAAAAGTGCTGGGATTATAGCCATAAGCCACTGCGCCCAGCCTGGAATTTTTAACTCTCAAACTTGTTGACACTGAGCTTCCAGCAAGTCATCAATTACAGTTTAGATTTTCTACCTCCTCCAGAGGTTTCTGATTTCCTCCTGTAAATTCTGTGTCTCAGCGACCACTCGTCTCTTCAATTTTGGGGCAGCAGTTTTCCCTGTGACTCAATTATCTGATGAATCTAAGAAGAGTTGTTGATTTCCAGTTTGTTCAACGTTTTTCCTGTTGTGAAGATGGGAGTGAGCTGTTCCAAGCTCATTACATTCCAGACTGAAAAATGAAAGTCCACAATATTTTTTTAATTTCAGCTTTTAGTATAGCTTTGGGTTTAAAAATAATAATAATTGAGGGGAATTTTCACATGTTGTACAATAGCTTGTGATTACACTAGTAATGAATATTAGGTTAAGTATTATATGATTGATATATTGATGTTATTGAATTGTTTTTCCAGCGACTGAGGTCCACTCAATAGCTATTCTAATTATTGTTGACCTGTAATTTCTTATGTTACATCCTGTAATTTTAATTGTTATTCATTTGTTAATTCTTTACATTACATCCTGTGAGGCCAAGGAAATACTCTTTCAGAATTCTCCATGAAATGTTTTACTATAATTCTCTCCTATCTGGCTACCATTTCATAGGTAATCATCACGCCTGTCTATGCCTTTCTGTCTCAGAGCCTCCCTCTATTTAATCTTCCATCAGTTTTTAACAAGTTGATGGTATTTGATCATTAGTCATAGTATGTCTTAACTCATTTTTCAGAGTCTACTTCTTTAAACTCTCTTGGATAACTCTTTTAATTAAGGCTTTTCTTTGAGCCTTGATTCCTTGGAGAAAAGGAAATTGTCAGAAACGACACACTTTTGTGATATGCCACCAGCAGGCCCATTACTATATACCTTAGCCTTCTCTTTGGTATCTAGCTAATGTTTAGGTTGCCTTGTTTGTCTAAATATAATTATATTTCAGGAAAAGGAGAACATAAGTCTTCCATGCTTTATATCATGCTGGGTCCTCTAATCAACAAATAAAAACACTGCTTAATAATGCTTAATGTATTTGATGTTGCTTATTATAGGAGGAACTCTCTGGATTGAAAAATAAAATACAAGCAATTGTGCTTGAAAATGAAAGCCTCCAGCAAGAGCTGAAATCTCAAAGACAGGAGGAGACACTAAGGGAACAAACACTTCTGGATGCATCTGTGAGCATTCTTTTAAATCATACATTTTATTTAGTGTGAATATTCCCTTCTGCCCTCTCTCCCCGCCTTCTTAGCTGCTTAGTTTTTCTCCTTGAAGTGTGGCCAAAGTACTATGTTAGTATTTGTTTGAGACCTCAAATACCAGATTTCACTGTGGTAGAATGAATTCTCAGGTGAAATGATCTCGTAACATTTGCTATGGTTTCCTGAGTGTACCATTTCTGCGTTACCATATGGAAAGAGCAGGTCTGAAAGCAGGAAATGTGTTATACAGGAAGGACTTTGCGGAGTCTAGAAACCATTCAGAACCTTAGCTTAGATTTCTGCCGGATTTCTCTAAATTGTCCTTGATATCTGAAATCTGAGAAGTCTAGTTAGCAGCATGATATAGCAGAAAGAACATTGGCCTTAGGGTCCAAGAATCAAAATGTTAGTCTTCCCATTGTCCCTAAGAAGGCTGGTGCTTAGCAAGTAATTTTAGAAGGCTTTACATAGCTTAATCCCGTATGTCCTTTATTTCTTTATTGTTGTTTTGAGAAGATTAACATATACCAGGAGTTTTCAATGCAAATTCCTGGACTCCAGGCCCTGTGAGTCTGATTCACTTGGTCTGGTTGGCCCCTGGGAATCTAAACTTTTATCAAGTTGCCTAAGTGATTCTAATGTCAGTGGCCCAGAGTTTGAAGAACCTTGGGTCAGATTATCCCTATAATTCTGTGACAGAGAATTATTGTGGTGACTTTTAAATAGTGCCTAAACCACTTTCTTATGACTTATCAGAGTACTTTTGTCTTAAACGTTTTAAAACTGTTTTTCTGTAAGATATAGTCACAGCTTCTTCTGCTTTTTGAGACAAATGCAACTTTCCATGCGGAAGTTTTCATGCTTGCCTATTCCAGCTTCACTTTGCAGTTTACTTTGGTGGTTTTGACTTTGTCGTCATTAGTAAATCAGCTGTTAAGAAAACATGAAAGTCTTGATGTTTGACTGAGATATCCTCTAATTTTCGTTTTTGAAGTCTTTTTTTTTTTTTTAACCTGAATTGATAGCTTGTTTTTAATCCTGGAGTTGTATATGTTAGAGTCTGCTATTGAGAAGTATAGGAGTGTATTAACTCTGATAAATGAAGTGGGCTAATTAGTATTTCAGTTTAATTTTCTGCAATTGCATTTAAGTTTGTGATCAATTCTCTTCTCCTCACTATATAACTTTTTCCTGAAGATTTATATAATTATTAATGGTAAAAATTCCATCTTAGTTGCTTGTTATTTTAATGTCAATTTGAAGAAGATATCACCATATATAAAATACTTAGAAGTAGCTTATTTTAAAAATATTCATTTGCTTTTCTTCCAAATATGTAGTCACTTAGCAAGCAGTGATTCAATTATTCATAGTCTTCAGTATTTATATAACGGCCAAGAAGTGGAAGAAAGGGAAGTGAAGTGAGAAAGGAAATTAGGCAGACGAGTGAATCAGAGGGCAAGAGAAATGAGTAATGCAAAAGGGGAAGGAAATGATGGTAAGAGCACGCATGCCTTGCTGCATGAGCAAAGAAAACGTGCTAAACAGAACTACAGTCAGAATCATAGGAAGGATAAGGTTTTAGAGAGGTTTTGTTGTTTTTTTAAACATTCATGTGAGCTAAATGTAATGCAGATATTGAAATGATTACTGCAGATATGCCAGATGACCTTGATATCTATTTTAATGTTAGTCTCCTGTTATTTGTTGTTGTTGAATTGTTACCCCCACATTTTACCTGTGTAAGTGAATTGAAACATTTCAAGGCCAGATACAGCGTCTTATGCATGCAATTTCAGCAGTTTGGAAGGATGATCATGTGAGTGGATGGATCACTTGAGCCCAAGAGTTCCAGACCAGCCTGGGCAACATAGTGAGACTCCATCTCTCTAAAAATAAAAAAAATAAAAAAAAATTGCCGAGCCTGCTGGTGCACACCTGTGGTCCTAGCTACTTTGGAGACTGAGGTCAAAGGATCCCAGGAGGTCAAGGCTGCAGTGAGCCCTGATCACGCCACTGCACTCCAGCCTGGGCAACAGTGAGTGAGACCTTGCCTCAATAAAAACAAGATGAACAAAAAACAAGACATTTCAGCAACACGTGCATTGTGCTGTGGCAGAAGTTATAACATGAATAAAAGTGTTTAGGATATCTTAAATATAAAAAAAGTCAAGAAATACCTTCTTTTGGGGGGATGGGGTTTTTGTAATGAGTCAATTAAAATATTGATGCTAAATCTTCCCTTGCTGTATTGAAATTTGCTGATTTCCACGTAGATTTTCAGTGTTTCATAATGCCTTTTAAAAAAGATAATTGAAGCATTTTTATGGTGTATTAGTCAGGGTTCTCTCAAAGGACAGAACTAATAGGATAAATATGTATAAAGGGGAGTTTACTAAGTAGTATTAACTCACGCAATCACAAGGTCCCACAATAGGCCGTCTGCAAGCTGAGGAGCAAGGAAGCCAATCCGAGTCTCAAAGCTGAAGAACCTGGAGTCTGATGTACAAGGACAGGAAGCATCCAGCACGGGAGAAAGATGTAGGCTGGGAGGCGAAGCCAGTCTAGCCTTTTCACGTTTTTCTGCCTGCTTTATATTTGCTGGCAACTGATTAGATGGTGCTCACCCAGATTAAGGGTGGGTCTGCCTTCCCCAGCCCACTGACTCAAATGTTAATCTCCTTTGGCAGCACCCTCACAGACATACCCAGGATCTATCCTTTGCATCCTTCAATCCAATTAAGTTGACAGTCAGTATTAACGATCACATACAGTAATAACTAACGTTTATTGATGACTGCGTGGTTATAATGTGCCAGGCACTGCATCAAACACTTTATTTACATTATATTACTTCAGATTTGTGATAGCCACACAAGGCGGGTGTTATTATCTCTGTTTTCAGAGGAGTAAATTAAGGTACACAACTGTTAAGTAACCTAAGTAATTGGCCTAATGTCACAGAGCTAGATAATGGCAAAGCAGGGACTCAAACCCAGGACTGTCTGAATCTCTAAATACACCCAGTAGAACCTTAAATTATACGGCTTTTCTGCGTAAATTAGGAAGAGCTCGTCGACAGTGAACCAAACCATCTTTGTTTGCAGAGGATAGAAGTTTTCCCTGGCAGAAAAGAGAAGAACCTCCTTTTTATTGCCTCCTGCTTGTAGCCCTGGACCTGGATGGTAGCCTGTAAGACTTTCAACTTTTGGTCTAGTTTTTGACCTAGAAGTTAAAGAAGCAAGCCATTCAAAGTATATTTCATTGCTGTCCTGATTTTTCGTCTCTTTTCCTTCTCATAAAATATTTCCTCATGGAAAGCTTTTCTCTAGAGTTCACAAAATCACAATAATACAAAAACAAGTTATTTATTCGACATTTTGTCATGTGTCCTCCTTTAAAGATCTAGGATTTTTTTTTTAAGGAGAAAATTTCTGGGCCAATTTTTTTTCATGTTTGTTTTCATCCCCTCTCTTACCACCACCCCCAACCCCGTCCAGTTAAGAAATCAAAGGTCTTGAATGATCTTCAGGGATTTAACGTACTTAGATTTAAAAACAAAATCTTTGGTTAAGTAGCATTCAAGTTTTTTAAAGCTATCTGTGAAAGAACAAAATATCCATTAGACTAGCACTTCTTTCCAAAGAATGATAATATTTTATATCGTAAGTCAGCAATCTGTGGTCTCCATGCTTCCTCCAGTTTCTCCGTAGAACATTAGTACCACCCTCCACTGATCTCAAAAACAACTTTAAATGCAATAATATCTTAGGGGATTTGGCCCTACCTGGAGAATCAAGTGCAGACTCATTCCATGGTGTGGTATACTCTCAAGTCCCTTACTTGATTCTTTAGCTTCATCTTCTGACATTCATCACCTTATATTTTGACCTCTAGTAATGTTGAATTGTCTAAGACCCCCCTGCAGGCACCATGCTATTCCATACCCCTGTGACATTTGTCACGAGGTTCTTTCTTCTTAGAATGCCCTTTCCATCTAGCTTACCCTAACTCATCCTTCAACGTATCACACCAGTGTCAATTTTTTTCTAGAAAACCTTCCTTGGATTTCTGGGTGCCCTTAGTATCCCTCCTGTGTTTTGGCAGAGGCCCCTGTGCACACCTTTAGCCTAGCACTCACATTATTATATCGAAAGGACCTGCCTAGCTGTGTGTCTCCCTTATTAAACTGTAAACTCCTTGGAGCTAAGATTGATGTTGCTCATTTTTGTCCTCCAAGCTCTTAGCACAGTGTCTGAACACCGTAGGTGTTACACAAATGTTTGCACTAAACTGAACTTCCAGAAGAATATGAAATAGAATTCAGAGTACTACTTTAGGTGAATGTAGTTTACCACATTCTAGCATGATGTGACACTGCAGTATAGTTCAGTGTTTGGGGACCTGTCCTCTCTTGTGACTACTACCATATCCTTTGGCCCTTAGCAAGTGTTCAATAATTATTTGTTGGATTAAATTAATATAAGTATTTTAATCCTTCTTGTGCACATAAATTCCCCAGATCGTTGGGCTGCTTACTACATTGAATGTTGAGAGGGTGACAGAGGTTGCAACTAACAATGGGTACACTAAATTCAACTCAGGCATGTTTGGTTTGTTTGATAAATTTTGAGCCAGTATTTAATAATGTTTCACATGAAGGACCAGATATCTGGTAATATGAATTTTCACTCCCACATGGCGAAGATTGACTGGAATTGAGTAGCGGCTGCTTCCTTGGGATAGTACACCTTTCTGTGGTTCGTCACAGCGCCTACTCTTCTTCCTTTCTGAATCCCTGGCATGCAGGCTGCATGTCAACTCTGTTTATCACTGCACATGCACTGTTTCTTTTTACTAAAGATAAATATTTATCTTTCAGAAAGGCAGAAGATCAGAATAATATAGGACATTAAAGGGAAAAAACTGTTCCTTTTTCTTATAATGCTTTTGACACCAAATGTTTGGGACTGTTGTCTCCTACACCTGGCCGTTCTCCATTTCTCTGTCGATACCAACTAGGTGTCCAGTGATTCAATTCAATTCTGACACTCACTACACAGTTAGTATCAGACCCACAGGTAAAGGGCTCAGTCCCACATGACTACCTGCTACTTTAGATACCAACTGCAAATAGTAGGTCTGTTGGTTATCCACAATTCTGTCTGATTTGTTTGTAAATTGGGGGTTCCTACAATAATTTGTGATAATTTGCCATAATGGCTCGCAAAATTCAGGGAAACACTCTACTTGCTATTACTGGTTTATTATTATATAAAGGATATAAATGAACAGCCAATTGAAGAGGCATAGGTCCAGGCTGGTCCCAGGTAGAAGAGCTTCTGTCTGTGGAGTTTGGGTACACCACCCTCTTGGCATGTGGATGCATTCACCAATGCAGAAATTCTCTGAACTTCATCATATAAGATTTTTATGGAGGTTTTATTACATAGGCATGATTGGTTAAATCATTGGCTGTTGATGATTAAGTCAATTTCCAGTTCTTTCCCCGCTTGAGGTGGGAGAGTGGGGCTACAAGTTCTAATCTTCTAATCATGGACTCCAGCCACCAGTCATCTTAATAGCATACAAAAAGATACTCTTATCACCATGGAGATCCTGTAGTGTAGAAGCATATGCTTTTTCTTTTCATCATAGATAAGAATCGGTATTCACAACCATATACAACGAAGAGTCACACTTCCAAGAAGAAAGCCAATGTCCCACTTCAGCATCAAATCTAAGACACTGCATTTCGCTTTCTCTGTACCAATGTCATAATTTGTTTGTTAATCTCTTGGTTTTATTTCAAAAACGAAACTATATTTAGAGAGGAAACAAATTCTACCAGCTGCTGTTGGATGCAAAAGATCTTTTTCTTTCTTGAATGGTTTATATTTGGACAGAGAAAGGTACATATTTGAACCATATGTGAATTCAATGTAATGTATTAGCTTTGATTGTGCCAGAGTTCCTAGAGGGCTCCAGAAATCAAAGGATGTGGCTGGTCACCCTAATTTTGGAGACTTGAATGCCTTTGTTCATAGTAGGAATCCAGAACAGAACGCAGCAACTTCTGTTCCTCATGATTTCATATACTCCATCCATAATCATCTGTCCTAATTCCAGATGCTAGTTTGGTTTACCCTATGGTAGCAAAATCAGTCAGTTTTCATTTTCTCAGGAAGAGAGGAGACTACTGGCAGGAGGAAGAGGAAGGCAGAGTAGAATGATAAAACCATGTGTGTGAAACATGGCTGCTTAGCCCAGTACTAGCAATCGCAATCATTTTGCTATCTCTCTTCCATGTCTATTAAGTGAGAGTTTGGCTTGGTTGATTTCTAAGATCTTTTCTATGTCTGACAGTGAGTAATCTTATCAAATTATCGAATTAGGCCTATGGTTGTGAATACTCTTTCAGCTGGCATTTTATACCCTAATGTTAGATACTCAGTTTTTATTGGGGAGCATGAATTTGGGTTATGAGGCAAATAAATAGTTGCTCTTAATGCCTGGAAACAGATTGAAATGCAGTGTTATAGATCTTACAACATTTTCCTACAGAGGTTAAAAATATTCAGAGATTCCTGGATTTTAGTCACATGAAGTTTTGTGCTTATGCCTTTTCCTCAATTTTGCACATATAATCCAAAGAATAAATGAATGACTCTAAATTAATGACTCTAAAAGGTTTCTAGACATAGTACCTTATTGGATCTTGATGTTAACCCTATGATGCACATTAGGCTGAAAAAACTAAGCTAAAGTAGAGAGTTTGGTGATTTTCCAACATCAGTTAACTAGTGATCAGCAGCGTAGGGTCTTAAATCTATGTTTTTTGTTTCTAAATGTCATGTCTTTTGATTTAAAATTTTTGGCCATATAGATTATGAAAAAGAAATGTTAAGTTAAACAGTGGAACCACTCTATTTCTTATTTATGGTTTGAGAAAGATTGACTCTCCTGGAATTTAATTCTCAATGTCTAAATTTAAGATCAAGATTTCTAATAAAATTTTATTTAAAAAAAAAAAGAATCGGTATTCTATTGGTAAAGTATGCATGTTTATTTAAAGTTGAATTCAGTTGCAATTACTGGCACATTTTGTTTTAGGGAAACATGCAGAATTCTTGGATTACAACAGGTGAAGATTCTGGGGTGGGTGAAACTGCCAAAAGACCATTTTCCCATGACAATGCAGATATTGGCAAAGCTGCATCTGCTGGTGAGCAGCTAGAACTGGTGAGTATTTGGGTGCTTTTCTCTTATACATCTTTTTTCTTTTTCTCTTTTGTACTTTTTTTTATTCTGGTAAAATATATATAACAAAATTTACTATTATAACGTTTTAAGTGTACAGTTTATCTGTAATAACTACGTTCATAATGTTAATCTTAACATTATCCGTTTTCAGAAGTTTTTGATCATCTCAAACAAAAACTCTGTACCTATTAAATAATATCTCCATTCCCCTCCCTGCCAACCCCTGGAAACCTCTATTCAACTTTCTGTCTTTATAAATTTGCCTATTTCAGATATCTGATATAAGTGGAATTAAACAATACTTGTCTTTTTGTGTCTGGCTTATTTCCCTTAGCATAATATTTTCAAGGTTCTTTTTGTTGTAGCATGTGTCAAAATTTCTTTTCAAGACTGAATAATATTCCATTGTATGTATATTTCCAAACTTTATCCATTCATCTATTGACTGACATTGGGGTTGTTTCTTTTGACTGTTATCAATATTTCTGCTGTGAACATTGGCATACAAGTATCTGTTTGAGACCCTGTTTCAGTTATTTTAAGGATATACCCAGAAATAGACTTATTGGATCAAATGGTTATTCTTCATTCTTTTTTCCTTCTGCTCCTCAGACTTGATCATTTTAATTGTCATTTCTTAAAGTTCACCGATTCTTTTTTCTGCCTACTCAAATTTGCTCTTTAACACCTTTAGTAGATTTTTTGTTTCAGTTGTTATACTTCTTAGCTCCACAATTTCTGTTTGGTTTCTTTTTATAATGTGTTTTCCTGATTTTCTTTAGTTGTTTGTCCATGTTTGTCTCTTGGCTTTTTGAGTGTATTTAAGACAGTCATTTAAAAGTCTTTCCCAGTAAGTCTGATGTCTGTGGTTTCTCAAGCATAGTTTCTGTCAGCTTATTCCATTCCTTTGAGTGAGCATGTTTTCCTGTTTCCTTGTATTCCTCGTTATTTTGTTGTTGAAAATTGAGCATTTCACTATCATGTGATTACTCTGGAAATCTTTAACTCCTTCTTTCCTAGGATTTGCTGTCTTATTTTACTATTGAAGGCTGTAGTAGTCCTTTTGTGTTGAGACTTTTTGAAACTATTTTTGCGAAGACTATTCCATGTCATGTGTGATTATTGAAGTCTGCGTTCTGTTAGCTCATGTTCAGCTAATGTTTGACAGAGATTTCCTTGAATTCCCAGAGCTGAAAACAAATACCCCCCACTCCCCTCCAAAGGTGGAGGCGAGGTGGGGAGAGAGAGAGAGAACAGCCCACCTCTCCCAGTGTTTTCAGATTGGCTCTGTGCTGGGACATTCTTTTCCCATTTAACCAGGCTTGCTCTGAGCCTAGGGATCAGCCATAGATGAAAGCTTACGGTCTTCTCAGAATGTTTCCGAGTGTGTATCTTTCCTAGGCATACTGTGACTTTGTAAATTCCCCTGTACACACAGCTGCTTTTGAATGTCCTAATTTCCCAAAGTGTCAAAAACAATTCTATTTTAAGACCAAATAATACTTTTCAATCCTTTGATGTATTTAACAGAACTTTATTCTTCTTTTGGTAACCTGAAGTTTTCTTTGCATTAAATGTGACATGTCAGAGTTGATCAACAATGATGAAAGTGTGAGATTAACACTGTAAATGGAATGTTCCAGGGGAAGATACAGTGAATCATAGTTCAGGTTCTCGTTATCATCCACAGATGTTACTAGTTTTCTAAAGGTTCTTTCTGTCCAGTCGCCCTCCCCTGTCTTAGTCCCTAATCCAAGCTTCATTCTACTTGGGAAAGAGTACCCTTCTTCAAAAAAGAAAATTGGAAAGACTAAGTAAATTATATCTTTTTTTCCTTCCTGAGTAATTTACAGTAGCTATTTAATGCCCATAGGATAAAGACCAATGTCTCAAGTCATCCACAATTTCTGTCAAACTAACGTTCGAGACTAGTTTCACACTCTTCTCCTGTCTTTTGTTTTTTGTTTCTTTTTGAGATGGAGTCTTGCTCTGTCACCCAGGCTGGAGTGCAGTGGTGCCATCTCAGCTCACCACAACCTCCGCCTCCCGGGTTCAAGCAATTCTTCTGCCTTAGCCTCCAAAGTAGCTGGGACTACAGGCGTGCTCCACCATGCCCGGCTAATTTTTGTATTTTTAGGAAAGAGACAGGGTTTCAATATGTTGGCCAGGCTGGTCTTGAACTCCTGACCTCGTAATCCACCCACCTCGACCTCCCAAAGTGCTGGGATTACAGGCGTGAGCCACTGTGCCCAGCCTCACTCTTCACCTGTTACAAATCTTATCTGTAGGCATGCAGACCACTCTCCAGTTGCTACTTCATAAATTTATAATCCACTTTCATTTCTCTTTGAAGAACTGGCTTTGGTTTATGCAGCCCTCCCTCCCCAAAATGTTCCCTTCTTACTCTCTACCTATTGAAATGTTTCCAGCCTTCAGGGTGTAGTTGAAATGCCCTCCCACATTCTGCTTTCCTGTGCCTTCTCTCTTCCCTTTTCTGCATTAGAATTCCTTTCTCTTTTATGCCTCCCCCTAGCACTGTGTTTATGATTGTTGGAGACTCATCTATTTTCTCTGTTTGTGACAAAGGTCAATTTCTGCATTTGTGTGCTCTACGTCACAGATGTTTTTCACTTTTTTCAAGGGTTTCATCCTTGCACTTTTCTTTCTCTTGTATCTTTTCCCTCTCAGTGGTTTATTCTTTTTATTTAATTTAGTTTTTTGAGATGGGGTCTAGCTCTGTCATCCAGGTGGAGTGCAGTGGTGCAATCTCAGCTCACTGCAACCTCCGTCTCCTGGGTTCAAGCAATTCTCCTGCCTCAGCCACCCGAGTAGCTGAGACTACAGTCATGCGCTACCACACCTGGCTAATTTTTGTATTTTTGGTAGAGATGGGGTTTCGCCATGCTGCCCAATCTAGTCTCAAACTCCCGGCCTCAAGTGATCCACCGTCCTCAGCCTTGCAAACTGCTGGGATTGCAGGTTTGAGCCACCACGCCCAGCCAATGGTTTATTCTTAGCAGAGTACGTTCTTTAATAGCTCCCATAAAGCAAACAAACCCAAAATATATTCTCCTGACCCTACATTCACTTCCAACTATCACCTTTCATCTTTGTTCTCCTTTTCATACCAAAATGTTTCCAAGCAGTTGTCTATGTTTATGTCTCCACTTCTTTCCCTCCCATTCTTGTTTCAGTATGCTTCAGTTGAGTTTCGCCCCCTATAGTCCACCCCAACTGCTCTTCTTCCAGCTATCAGTTCTCATTGCTGTAAACCTTGTAGCCGCTCTGTATAACGTGGACATTGGTTGATTATACCCTCCTCCTTTATATTTTCTAATGACACAATTTAACATAACATTCAGTAAAGTACACAAAACAAAAATTTACAGCTCAATGATTTATCTGTAAATGAACACCTATGTAATTATCACCACTTTATGCTTCCTGCTGGTTACTGCTCCTTCGTGCCTTTAAAGCTAATCACCATCCTGAATTTTCTCAAAAATACCCAAGTATGCATCCTTAAACATTTTAAGTTCTCTTTTTTCAATGTTATGTAAGTGGAATTGTAGAGTATGTATTCTTTTGTATCTGGCTTCTTCTGTCCACCATTATATTTGTTAGATTCATCCATGTTGTCGCATTGGCTGAACTTTGTTCATTTTCTTAGTGGGTCTGCTATATGAACATATGACTTTATCCATCCACTGTCAGGGAACATTTGTGTTGTTTCCGGTTTGCAGCTATTGTGAGCAGTGTCGCTATGAACATTCTTTCATCTACTGGTGTGTATTACACAAATTTAGGCTGCATATGTATGTTGGAGTGGAATTTTTGGTCTCAGGATATGTCTGTGTTCAACTTGAGTAGGTAACGACAACCTTCCAAGGGGGTTTTATCAGTTTACACTTCTACCAGTAGTATATGAGTGATACGTTTGCTCCATGTCCTTACCGACCATATAGTATTGTCGATTTTTCTGGTGATCTTAGAGTGCTGTCTTGTGATTTTCATTTGCATTCCCCTAGCTACTAGTGTGATTGAGTATCGTTTCATATATTTATTGTCCATTTGATGCCTCTTTTGTGAGCCACCTATTCAGATATCCTTATTATTTTTATTGAGGTATGTATCTGACATATTTATTTAGGGAGTTCTTTATATATTGTGGATGCAAGCCCTTTGTCAGTATATGTATTATAAATATATATTCCCACTCTGTGGCTTCGCTCGTAACTCTCTTGATAGTTTGCATGTTGCTTGCTTTGATGGCTAGAACTTCAGTTTGTTTTCCTTGATTATGTAGTTGTTTTCTATGTCCTTTTAAAAAGTTTTTTTTCCAACCACAGTCATGAAGATATTCTCCTACATAATCTTCTGGAAATTACAGTTTCATTTTTTTTTTTTTTTAAGACAGAGTCTCACTCTGTTGCCCAGGCTGGAGTGCAGTGGTGCGATTTCGGCTCACTGCAACCTCCACCTTCCTGGTTCAGGCAATTCCTCTGTCTCAGCCTCCCGGGTAGCTGGCATTACAGGCACATGCCACCAAGCCCAGCTAATGTTTTTGGTATTTTTAGTAGAGACGGAGTTTCACCATGTTGGCCAGACTGGTCTCGAACTCCTGACCTTAGGCAATCCACCTGCCTTGGCCTCCCAAAGTGCTGGGATTACAGGCATGAGCCACCGTACCCTCCCCTGCCTTTTTTTTTTTTTTTTTTTTTGAGATGAAGTTTCGCTCTTTTTGCCCAGGCTGGAGTGCAATGGCACGATCTCAGCTCACTGCAACCTCCGCCTCCCGGATTCAAACGATTTTCCTGCCTCAGTGTCCCATGTAGCTGGGATTACAGGCACACGCCACCATGCCCAGCTAACTTTGTATTTTTAGTGGAGACTGGGTTTCACCATGTTGGCCGGGCTGGTCTTGAACTCCTGACCTCAAGTGATCCACCCTCCTCGGCCTCGCATAGTGCTGGGATTACAGGTGTGAGCTACTGCTCCTGGCCTACGGTTCCACTTTTTGCATTTAGATCTGCAACCTACCTGGAATTTATTTTTGTATATGGGGTCATAGTTTGTTCTTTTCCTATGTATTTATACGTCCAAGTGCCATTTCTTGGAAAGGTAGTCCTTTGCCTTTACGATAGTACCTTTCTCATAAATAAGTTGTCCATATATATTTGGGTCTGTTACTGGACTGTGTTTTAGTTCATTGTGCTAATACTATACTATCTTGATTGTTAGCCTGATATCTGGCAGACCAAGTCTTCCAACATTGTTCTTTATCCTTTGGCCTTTAGCATTTCCAAATACAGTTCAGAATTGTGAAGTTCCAAAAGTCATTTTGGGATTTTGATTGAGATGACTTTAAATTATAAATTATAGGTCATTTGAGAATTAACGTTTTATGATATTATCTAATCCTTGAAAACTGCATATCACTCCACTTATTTGAGTCATCTTTAATTTTTGTCAATAACCTTTCATAGTCTTCTGAGTAAAGGTTTCATACATCTTTAATTAGAATTATTCCTTTTTATTTTTTATGCTATCATAAATGATACATATTTTCCAAATTTTTATTTTCTAACCCCTCATTGCCAGTATAGAGAAAACACATGAGTTTTATATTTTGATTGAATGTCACTTTCTTTTGACTAGTGTTAGCATGGTATATCTTTTCCCTCCTTTCACTTTTAACTTATTTGTATCTTTATATTTGAATTGGGTTTTTATAGAAAGCATATAGTGGAGTTTTGCTTTTTTATCCAATCTGACAATATTTGCTTTTTTTTTTTTTTTTTTTTCCCTGAGGCAGAGTTTCACTTTTGTTGCCCAGGCTGGAGTGCAGCGGCACAATCTTGGCTCACTGCAACCTCTGCCTCCCGGGTTCAACCGATTCTCCTGTCTAGCCTCCCAGTTAGCTGGAATTACAGGCACATGCTACCATGCTTGGCTAATTTTTGTATTTTTAGTAGAGATGGGGTTTCATCATATTGGTCAGGCTGGTCTCAAACTCCTAACCTCAGGTGATCCACCTGCCTCGGTCTCCCACAGTGCTGGGATTACAGGTGTGAGTCACTGTGCCTGGCCATATTTGCTTTTTAATTTGGGTATCTACACCACTGACATTTATTGTGATTATTTATACAACTCAGTTTAAATACACCATCTTGCTATTTGGCTTCTTCTTTACCCATCTCTTATTTATTCCTCTTTACCTCTTTTTCTGTCTTCTTTGAATTATTATTATTATTATTATTTGAGACCAAGTCTCACTCTGTTGCCCAGGCTGGGGTGCAATGGCATGGTCTTGACTCATAGCAACCTCCGCCTCCCAGGTTCAAGCAATTCTCCTGTCTTAGCCTCCTGAGTAGCTGGGACTACAGGCGCTTGCCACCACACCCAGCTAGTTTTTGTTTTTTTTAGTAGAGACGGGGTTTCACTGTGTTGGCCAGGCTGGTCTTGAACTCCTGACCTCATGATCCACCCACCTCGGCCTGCCAAAGTGCTGGGATTACAGGCGTGAGCCACTGTGCCCAGCCATGAATTAATTATTTTTTATGATTCCCTTTTGCTTTTTTTGTTATTGGTCTGAAAAAAAATCTTTAGTACCAGTATTCACTTAATTGCTCACTTCAGAAACCCAGGATTGTTTTTGGTGTATTTTTCTCCCCTATATCTATTCTGTCATAAAATTCTGTCAGTTTTTCTCTTAAATATCTCTGTACTAAATCCTTTCTTTTTAATTCCTACTGCTTGATTGCTTTTGTTCATGTGCTTATCTCTTACCTATGTATTTGTAATTACTGGTTTCCCTTTCTTCACACTTCAATTATGATTTAAGACTCAATTCTGATAAAAAGTTTTCAGTGGCCCTCCAGTGTTTCTTCTAGGGGGAAAGTACAGGAGACATGTGTACCAAATAAAAGTCTTGATATTTTTATTGTTCTTGTGGCCCACCTTTACCTACTTTACCCATTTCCAACCATCCCCCCACCTCGCATTTTACATTCTAGTGATACTGATCGACTTACTGTTCAAACATATAGCATGGTTCCTTCAGCCTCTGTGCCTTCTGCTCTACTGGAAATTATCCTTCACGACTTAACATTTCCTCTGTGAGGCCTTCTTTACTTCTCTTTGGCTGAATTAGGAGTTCCTGCCTCTCTAAATTTTTCAATTTCCATATACTTCACTAGAGCAATTTATGAACAGTTGACCCTTGAATAATATGGGTTTGTATTGTGTGGATTCACTTATATGTGTATTTTTTTCAAGAAATATATCAGAAATTTTTTTGAGATTTGTGGCAGTTTGAAAAAACTTGCAGATGAACCAGGTAGCCTAGAAATATGAAAAAATTAAGAAAGAGGTATGTCATAAATGAATAAAATATATGTAGCTAATAGTCTATTTTATCATCTACTACCATAAAATATACACAAATCTATTATAGAAAGTTAAAATTTATCAAAACCTATGAACACTATCACTTACAGACTGTACATGGAGTCATTCTCAGTCAGGAGGAATGCAAAAAAACATAAAGATGCAGTATTAAATTATAACAGCATAAAGTTAAATGTAGCACATACTGTACTACTATAATTTCATAACCATCTCCTATTGCTATTGTGGTGAGTTCAGGTGTTTCAATTGTCTGCTTAAAATACCATGTGACACTAGTTATCTCTGTGTAAACAGTTTGTCTCTTCAGCAAATTGCATATTACAGTAAAAAGTGATCTCTTGGCAGTTCTCGTGTAGTTTTCTTCATGTTTAGTGTGATACTGTAAACCTTGAATAACACCATGAGGCCCATGCAAAGTGCCACTAGTGATGCTGGAAGCGCTCCCAAGAAGCAATGTCATGACATTACAGGAAAAAGTTACATTGCTTGATACGTTCCATAGATTGAAGTCAGCAGCTGTGGTTGCCCCATTTCTAGATAAACTAATCCAATATGAGGACCATTGTACAAAAAGAAAAGAAAATTTGTGAAACCATCACTACAGCCGTGCCAACACGCACAAAAACTTTATACTTTTGCCCAATGCCTTTTTATCTGTCATGGAAAATGCAAGTTTTATGTGGGTACAGGATTTCTAAAGAAAAGCATACCTGTAGACTCTAATATAATTTGAGAAGAAAAAAGAAGTCATTTTATGACAACTTAAAAAAATAAGGAAAGTGAAGGATGTAAAGCTGGAGAATTTAACACCAGCAAAGGATGGTTTGATAATTTTAGAAAGAGATTTGGCTTTAAAAATGTCAAGATAACAAGAGAAGCAGCTTCTGTTGACCAAGAGGCAGCAGACAAGTTTCAAGATGCCATTATGAAAATTATTTAGGAGAGGCTGGGTGTGGTGGCTCACTCTTGTAATTCCAGCACTTTGGGAGGCTGAGGTGGGCAGATCACCTGAGGTCAGGAGTTCAAGACCAGCCTGGCCAACATGCAGAAACCCTGTCCCTACTGAAAATACAAAAATTAGCTAGGCATGGTATCATGTGCCTGTAATCCCAGCTTCTCGGGAGGCTGAGGCACGAGAATCACTTGAACCCAGGAGGTGGAGGTTGCAGTGAGCCAGGATCGCACCAATGCATTCGAGCTTGGGTGACAGAGTGAGACTCTGTCTCAAAAAAAAAAAAAAAAAAAAAAGGAAGAAAATTATTTAGGAGAAATGGTATCTACCTGAATAGGTTTTTAATGCAGATGTAAGTGCTCTATTCTGGGGGGGAAAAAATGTCACAAAGGACTTTTATTAGTATGGAAGAGAAGTGAGCACCAGGATTTGATGCAGGAAGGGATAAGCTAAGTCTATTGTTTTGTAAAATGTACTCAGGTTTATGATCAGGACTGCCCTTATCTACAGAGCTCCTAACTCATGAGACTTGAAGGGAAAAGATAAACACCAACTGTTAGTCTTTTGGTTGTGCCACAAGAAGGCCTGGACAATGAGAAACCTTTTTCTACACTGGTTCCATTGATACTTTGTCCCTGAAGTTAGGAAGTACCTTGCCAGTAAGAGACTGCCTTTTAAAGTTTCTTGATATTGTACAATGACTCTGGCCACCCAGAACCCCATGAGTTCAACACTAAAGGCATCAAAGTGGTCTCCTTGCCTGCAAACACGGTGTCTCTAATTCAGCCTCAAGATCCAGGGAGTCATAAGGATCTTTAAGGCTCATTACACACGGATACTCTATGGAAAGGATTTTCAACGCAATGGAAGGGAACCCCAGTAGCAAGAACATCATGAAAGTGTGAGAGGATTACAGCATTGAAAATGCCATCATTGTTATAGAAAAAGCCATGAAAGTCATCAAACCCATAACAATGAATTCCTGCTGGAGAAAACTTTGTCCAAATGTGGTGCATGACTTTACAAGATTTACAGCAGTCAGTCAAGAAAATCATGAAAGAGATTGTGGATGTGGTGGAAAAGGTTGGGAGTGAAGGGTTTCAAGATAGGGATCTTGGAGAAATTTGAGAGCTAATAGACACCACACAAAGGAATTAACAGAAGATGACTTGATGGAGATGAGTGCTTCTGAACCAGTGCCAGAAAATGAGGAAGAAGACGTAGAAGAAGCAGTGCCAGAAAGCAAATTGACATGAGATAATCTGGCAGAAGGGTTCTGATTATTCAAGACTGTTTTTGACTTCTTTTATGACATGGACCCTTCTATGATATAGGCACTGGAATGAGCAAATGGAAGAAGGGTTGATATTGTGTAGAAACAATTTTGGAGAAAAAGAAAGAGCATAACAAAGTGAGATAGAAATTACCATGTGTTTCCATAAAATTAAGTTCACCTGCCTCTCCTGCCTTCCCTCCCAACTCCTCCATCCCCGAGAAGACGAGACCACCCCGTCCTTTTCCTCCTCCAACTCGGCCTACTCTGTGAAGATGGTAGGGTGAAGGCCTTTATGATGATCCACCTCCACTTAATGAAGAAAATACCACTTTCTTTGCCTTCTGATTTTCCTAATAACATTATCTTTTCTCTAGATTACTTTCTTGTAATAATACAGTATATAATACACATAGCACACAAAATATGTGTTGTTTATATTATTGGTAAGTCTTCTAGTCAATAGTAGGCTATTAGTAATTAAGTTTTGGGGGAGTCAAAGTTATACATGGGGCCAGGCTCAGGGTCTCATGCCTGTAACCCCAGCACTTTGGGAAGCTGAGGCGGGCAGATCACTTGAGCCCAGGGGTTTGAGACCAGCCTGGCCAACATGGTGAAACCCCATCTCTACTAAAAATACAAAAATTAGCCAGGCATGGTGGCATACACCTGTAATCCCAGCTACTTGGGTGGCTGAGGCACAAGAATAGCTTCAATCCAGCATGTGGAGGTTGCAGTGAGCCGAGATTATGCCACTGCACTCCAGCCTTGGCGACAGAGTGAGACTCTGTCTCAAAAAAAAAAAAAAAAAGAAATTATACATGGATTTCCAACTGTACAGGGGTCAATGCCCCAACCTCCATGTTATTTAAGGGTCAACTGTAATTGAAATTCTTCATTTTTCTATTCCTTTCTGGGATATTTTATAAGTTCCTTGAAGTCCAAGCCACCGTCATCTTAGATACACAATAAATATTTGTTGAATGAAAGAATAACCGGATACCAAGAGGCTTGTAGGAGTTAGTCTATCATCATGTGATTTAGAACTTTACTTTTGATCATTCATCTAGCACATATTTATTGTATGTCAAATATTCAACAGCCACAATGAAGGAGTCTAATAAGATCTGATCTTTGCCCTAATGGACCTTATGGGTTACAACTGTTTTTTTCCCAGAGTCACACTTCTAGGGATAAGACCTGATATATGCAATTTTGAAAGAAAAAGAAAATCAATTTTATGACTCAGCAGTTCTTTGCAGGCATTCACACAATAAAAATAGAAAATTTGGGGTGGACTAGGAAAATATTTTCTAGGAAGACATGTTTCCCCCACCTTGGGTAAAAAGGAAAAATTGAACTTAATATTAAAAATTAAAGTTTATGGGTGGGCACAGTGGCTCATACCTGTAATCCCAGCACTTTGGGAGGCCGAGGCTGGCAGATCATGAGGTCAGGAGATCGAGGCCATCCTGGCTAACACGGTGAAACCCTGTCTCTACTAAAGATACAAAAGAGCCTGTAATCCCAGCACTTTGGGAGGCCAAGACGGGTGGATCACGAGGTCAGGAGATCGAGACCATCCTGGCTAACACGGTGAAACCCCGTCTCTACTAAAAATACCAAAAACTAGCCGGGCGAGGTGGCGGGCGCCTGTAGTCCCAGCTACTCGGGAGGCTGAGGCAGGAGAATGGCATGAACCCGGGAGGCGGAGCTTGCAGTGAGCCGAGATTGCACCACTGCACTCCAGCCTGAGCAACAGAGTGAAACTCCATCTCAAAAAAAAAAATTAAAGTTTACTTATAAAACACAGGACATGGAGAAAAATATGCTTTTATTTTTCTTTTCTATAGGAGAAGCTAAAACTTACTTATGAGGAAAAGTACAAAATTCAGGAATCCCAACTGAAGTTTTTGAGGTAAAGTGAAATCTTCCATTTATAGTCATACCAAAAGCATAATGATCTTAAAATATATTTGAATGTTTGCTGAACTTCTAGTTTTAGTCATTATCAAACTTACTTGCTGACATTTTATATATAATTTAAAAACTTTCCTCAGATTATTAAAGGATAAAATGGCCTAAAATTGGGTTATTTTTCAAATCACATTCCTATTTCTTCATCAGTTGTAAAATACTTGTGTTTTCTCAGAAAAATAAGAATCGTGGCTGGGCGTGGTGGCTCACGCCCGTAATCCCAGCACTTTGGGAGGCCGAGGCAGACGAATCATGAATTCAAGAGATTGAGACCATCCTGGCTAACATGGTGAAACCTTGTCTCTACTAAAAATACAAAAATTATCTGGGCGTGGTGGCACACACCTGTAGTCCCAGCTACCTGGGAGGCTGAGGCAGGAGAATTGCTTAAACCCGGGATCACTTGAACCAGGAGGTTGCAGTGAGCTGAGACCGTGCCACTGCATTCCAGCCTGGTGACACAGTGAGACTGTATCAAAAAAAAAAAAAAAAAAAAAAAAAAAAAAAAGAATCACTAACTCACTAACTGCTCTTATAGAAATTATGATATTCAAGTAAAATAATAATGAAAAGAAAGCACTTTAGTTTTCAAATTATTAGTATTTTTCTCTGTAGATAGTCTTCATCTAATTTTAAAATTGTAATGATAATATAATAGTTTGAGTATTTGTATGCGTCATGAATTTGAGTGTATATGATGAATCTTCACATAGTTTTTATAGAATCTATTTATTAGAGATCCCAGTAAGACCTATATATTACAGATTAACCATTAGTGATTTACATATAATGAGTAGAAAAAGACAGCAGGAATTAATGTTTTTGTTGTTAAAGATTATTTTTAAATAGTGGTAATGAAGTATTTTTAAATCAAATAAACTTTCAAATACTGTTTATCATTTTATTTTAATAAGTCCAATTTGAAATAAATTTTAAAATCTTCCAGGCCATATCTATCTAGAGACATAACTAGAGTAATACTAAGAGCCAGAACTCAGCCGGTTGCAGTGGCTCATGCATGTAATCCCAGCACTTTGGGAAGCCAAGGCGGGTGGATCATTTGAGGTCAAGAGTTCGAGACCAGCCTGGCCGATATGGTGAAACCCTGTCTCTACTAAAAATATAAAAATTAGCTGGGTGTGGTGGCACACACCTGTAGTCCCAGCTACTTAGCAGGCTGAGGCAGGATCACATGACCCCAGGAGGTGGAGGTTGCAGTCAGCTAAGACCACGCCACTGCACTCCAGCCTGGGTAACAGAGGGATACTCCATCTAAAAAAAAAAAAAAAAAAAAGCCAGAACTCATAGCTTTCATTGAACATGCTTGTTTATTTTTTAAATATTCTTATGTTTTTCATAGATTACCCTGATTAGTTTTAGGATTTCTCTAGAGATTTCGACTTTTTGTTTTTACAAAGAAACATAACATTTAAAAATTACTCTAATTTTTGCTTTCTTGCTTTTTGTCCTACTTTATTTTATTTTGATTTTTTTTATGACTTGATTCTTCAGTTTTTAAAGTGATATGTTTCTAGATCATTGTACTTAGGGGAATGTGACTTATTTTGTCTCATTCAGAATCCAGATATTTCATCTTTAATTACATTAAAATACCGACTTGCAATGAACTAGACTTTGTTCTCTGAATCCTTCTGTTTCTTCCTTTTCTTTTACTATAATTTAAGATTCTTTAAAGAGGCATTTTCTTAAATAAAATCAGTCTTCTTTTCAACTTTCTCTTTTGCCATTGCCAGTAACCAAATCTACTTGAGTGTTTTGAGTTTGGACCTGACCGAAATTAGTAATGGGGACCCTTTGACTTTGGAATGTGCTTCCCAAGTTCTTTTTATAAAGCCTTTGAAAGTCAGACATTCTCTACATGGTATTGAAAAAGAAAACTTACCACGTTGGTGTTATTATTTTGGGGATAGGGTAGAAGCGGCTCCTTTTTTCCCCTCAACTTTGGAATGCCATTAGATTAGCTTTTTTTTTTTTAACCCTTAGATTGCCTGTGGGTCTTTTCTGCCTCTCCTGGGTTGCTTGACAACCCCCGAAATCTCAACAATTGTCTGACAGCCAGGCTGTTGACTTCTTCTCTGTGACAGGGAGCCAGTTATGATGGCCATAGCCCCTGAGCATGGAGACTCTGACAATGACAGTAGGGAGTAGACAGAGATGGAGATAAAGTTCCTGCCTTCAGTAGTCTCATTTTTCAGCTCGTAAGTTTTTTTTTTTTTTTTTTTTTAATAAAAATAATAAAAAAAACAACAACAATGGTACAAAAGAGCCACCTAGGCAAGGAAGCTTAGTCGCCAAGTTGACTTTAGCGCAACTTTACTAGGATAAGGTAGGAAAATACAACCCATGTACCAGTCATTTAATCCTTAAAAAGTCACCTTGAAGAAAACCTCATCCAGAGGTGAGCTGATAAAGTAAAAACAAACAAAAACTGCACCCACGCCCACACTCACACCTTCCCCCCACCCCCAGCCCTTTCTTTAGCAGCCTGTGTTTCCAGCTAATAGCTACTACCCCTGAAATCTTATGACTGGCAAGTTCTATGTAGCTTCCTTCTGTAACTTCCTTTCTTTTGAAACAGATCTTTGTAGAAGTTTGTTGTTAGATAATTATCTATCTAATGTTTTCCTCCTGAAGAAAAATGGGCAGTAATAAACTCGTCAAGGATAAAAATCCATGTTTTCTTATGTGAACTTTTAAGGTACTCTAAAAATTTTAAGAGGTTAATGCTTGAAAGAGGTTATTTTCGTCACCTCAAGTATGTTGTCTTATATTACCCCACCTCTTTTTTTAAGAAAAACTATTTGGGATTTATATTTGGAGTTTTATTTTTGTTTTGTGGTTAGTATAGCATTAATGGAGGTTGGATCCTGGAACAAGAGAGCCAGTATTGGGCAGACTCTAATCTAATATTAAAATCTTACAAGAACCTGAGCTAATTATTTAATATATTCAAATCTCATCATATTCAATGTGTCAATTACGATCACCACACCAAAAGTTTCAGGGTCATGGTAAAAATTAATAAGGTATTGGATGTAAACTAAAGCATCAGGTGAATGCCCATAAATGATAGTAGTAGTTAACATTATGATGATTCATTTTAAAGTCACGTAATTTTACCTGGCCATTTTCTAGAATTTTTTTCCCCCTCTTTTTAGGAAAGACTTAGCTGAATATCAGAAAACTTGTGAAGATCTTAAAGAGCAACTAAAGCATAAAGAGTTTCTTCTGGCTGCTAATACTTCCAACCGGGTTGCTGGTCTTTGTTTGAAATGTGCTCAGCACGAAGCTGTTCTTTCCCAGACCCATAATAACGTTCACATGCAGACCATTGAAAGACTGATGAAGTAAGTATGCTTCTACATACGGAATCTTTGGCAATATGGAAAATTCTGCCTTTAAAGGAGCATTGTGTTATTTTAGCCCTATGCTAAATCACATGTGATTATTGTTAATCTTCAAATACAATGGATTTTAAAAGGTTCCTTCATTGTAGCTTCCTTGAAGACAAATGGGTAGGTTCTGCCTTGTCACCATGTCGCTTTGAACAGAAACCCTGTCACTTTGAACAGATAATAGTATCTCTTGGTTTCAGTCCATCTTCAAGTGAGAGAATTGAACCTAGACAGTCTTTACAATTCTGTCCGGTTCTGTGAATCTATAATTACAAATCTAATACTATTCTTAACGAAAGTGAGTGTAATAGAAATTCCTTTGGTTTTGCCATATCTTGAATTTTTCTGCTGTACTTCAGATGGAATGAGTTATTACCACGTCTTTCTCGTGTGTCTGTTGTAAGGAATATTATGAGGACCCACTGTGTCCCACTATTGATATTTGAGGGTTAACTGAGAACAAGTTACAGATGACCTTTTGTGTTGTCAAAGTTTTCATCTAAGCGGAGTGAAACAATTCTCTGTGTACATCTGTTTTGTTCTGTTTTCACTGTTCCAGAGGGAACCTTTTCCTGTGAAAATTGTATTCAGTGGAAATTGAGAATTATTATGTAATGTGGAACCCAGTGGCAGTTTATAGTGTATGTTCTTCTATGCCCCCTACTTTTCTATGTGCTCAATGTCATCTCTCTCTGTCTGCTCTGCTCACTTAAATAACCCCAGATCACTTCCTTTTAGAAGAAGTCTCTCACCAGCCCTGCCCCATTTTGTCCTCAACTGACTTAGGTTCCTTTCTTCTGTGATTTTATAATATATCGTGTACACCTGGAGGCAGCAATTGTGTTTTGTTTATTTCCATAGCCTTTGTTCCTAGCAGAGTGTCTGGCTGGCAGTAGGCACCCAGTAAATGTTCGCTGTTCATGTGACAAGGTATTTTGGCATTGACTACTCCACAGTCAGAGATCCTCCCGCTGGAACTGCTGTGGAGAGGTGGCATGACTGTGGTCATTAAGGTCAGACCGATTTTGCTCCATGTCCTGACCTTCAACAAATTACTTTTCTTCTCTGAGCCTGGAGTCTTCTGTTGTTTGGAGGAATAATACCTGCTTCTTGAGATTTAAGATCTTTTTGGGATTTTTACTAAGGCAGGTTAGCCTGTGACCAGAAGTACTGCTTTTGAAACTGACTGCTTGGGTTCATATTCTGATTCTACTGCCAACTCACCATGGAACCTTGCAAAAGTTACTTAGCCTTTTTGTGCCTCAATTTTCTCATTTTTAAAATGGTGACGTAAGTACCTAACTCATAGAGTTACCTTGAGGGGTCACTAGAGAAAACCTATGTAGTGCTTAAAACACTTCCTGACATATAGTAAGTGCTCAATAAATATTAAAACCATTCTGTACCTTCCATACTCCCAAGAATGATCAATATGTCTTGTAGCTGTGGTTTCCACACATGGCTAACCCCCTGGGGTCGGGGGCAGGTTGCTGTTGATTTTGAGTTGGGGTCTCACTCTGTTGCCACGGCTGGAATATAATGGCACGATCGTAGCTCACTGCAACTTTGAACTTCTGTGCTCAAGTGATCCTCCTGCCTTGGCCTCCTGGGTAACTGCAGACATGTGCCGCCATACCCAGCTAATTAAATTTTTTTTTTTTTTTGGTAGAGATGGAGTCTCACTATGTTGCCCAGGCTGTTCTTGAACTCCTGGCTTCAAGTGATCCTCCCACCTCAATTTCCCAAAGTATTGGGATTATAGGCATAAGCCACCACACCTGACCTAACCTACTGATTGTTATATGAACAGAATTTCCAGTGTGGACTGACTGGTAGCTTTTTTGTTTGTTTGTTCGTTTGGTTTTTGTTTTTTTTGAGACAGTCTCTCTCTGTTGCCAGGCTGGAGTACAGTGGTGCAATCTTGGCTGTCTGCAACCTCTGTTTCTTGGGTTCAAGTGATTTTCCTGCCTCAGCCTCCCAAGTAGCTGAGACTATAGGCACCCACCACCATGCCTGGCTGATTTTTGTATTTTTAGTAAAGACAGGGTTTCACCATGTTGGCCAGGATGGTCTCGATCTCTTGACCTCGTGATTCGTCTGCCTCGACCTCCCAAAGTGCTGGAATTACACGTGTGAGCCACCACGCCTGACCCGACCAGTAGTTTTTATGATCTATTACTGCTTGGTTCTGTTTTTGTTCAGTATTTTAAGTATTAAATATGTTGTTAATTTATTCATATATGCTCAATATAACTATTAAATATGTATTAACTATTTTCAGATACAACTAACAAATGTAGTAAACATTTATTGTATGTCAAGGACTGTGCTAGGCAATTTAAGAACATAATTTTTAAAAATCTTAAAGCATTCATGAGGTAGATATTATTACCCTCGTTTTAAAGGTAGGGAAATTGGGGTTCATAGAAGTTAAAAATTTGCCTGTTTATATTTGAAAAACAAGAACAGAACTGTACCTTACAAAAATAAATTCATGGTGGTTTTGAAGGTTCAGATATAATTCAGACTATAAAAGCATTAGAAATAAATATAAAAAATATCTTATAGTTGTGGGTTATAGTACTAAGGATGACATGAAAAGTGGAAGTCATAAGGGAAAAAAGATACATTTGTTTCTATTAAAAAATAAATTGCCTTACAATAAAACATTACATATTCAGTTAAAAGGCTGAGAAAAAAATATTTGAACTATACATGACAAAAGACCGATAGAATAAATTTCCTTTGAAACAAACAAAAAGGACAAGCTGCCTAGTTGCAAAGTAGGTAAAGAATAGAAATCAGTGAGCAACAAAAGAGGAAGGTGTCAGCATATCAGAATGTATTTATTCTGTTAGTATTTGAGGAAATACAATCAAAAAATAAAAAACCAATCCATCAGACTGACAAAATAGAACAAGATTGATAATTTCAAGAGTTGGTGAGGTCATGAGTAAGCAAGTATTTTGATATTCTGCTGGTGGGTTCATAAATTGGTGGAAATACTTTGGAAGTAAATTAGTACTGTCCATTAATATTCAAATTGTGCATTTCACTTTTCAAAATCTACCCTCAAGAAAAAAAACTCATGTACATGCATAATGGGGTATGTATAGGCAATGCTTTTTGCAGCATTGTTTATAATTATATGAACAACTTAAATACCGTTCAAAGGAGAGTAAGTAAACATGGTTTAGATAAACTATGACATTTTGTGCATAGTATGAAAAACGGAAGTAGTTCTATGTATATTAATGTTGTACCATCTCCAAAATACATTGTTGCAGGAAAACAAAACAAAATGGCTAAAGATACATCCAGTATGAAACCTTTTGTATTTTTTAAGTCCATATACAACTATACTACATTTTTCCCCTTCAAGGTTCATAGATATGCACAGAAAAATATTTGAAAGAGTAAGCACCAAATATTTAATAGAGATTACCACTAGAGAGGTGGACAAAGGCAATGAAGTTGAAAGGGTGTCAAATAGGCCTTTAAAAATATTGGTAACTAATTTTGCAAGGAGAATATAGTTTAAAAATTAATTTTAGAAAGAAGAAAGCATATTAAAAGTTGCACATAAAAAGAGCCAGAGCTTAAAACTAGGTAGTCTAGCAAAACTAATAAGCCAGGCACAGTGGTTTATGCCTGTAATCCCAGCATTTTGGTAGCCTGATGCAGGAGGATCGTCAGGCCAGGAATTGGAGACCAGTCTGGGCAACATAGTGAAACTCTGTTTCTACAAAAAATTTAGAAATTAAAAAAGAAAAAACCATAACCAACAAATAACAGGTTATTATGTTGCCTTTTATATTATCCTTCTAGATTATGAAAAAATATTTTTAAAGGAAGCTGTAATGTTTCGGTTACTTCTAAGCCTGGCAGTCATTCAGAAATTAAGATTCTTGATCAGTTATGTATTCCTTTGTCTCTGTCCTAAATTTAAGCTCGTAGCCTCTTGAAGTAAATGTCAATCTACTTAGTTCAATTTTCTGCCTTGTCAGCAGAATATCATTGTCTCATGTTCTGCATTAATATCAGAAAGGATATTAAACCTATTAACACTGAATGGTTTCTGCTTTTATTGTCAATGAATTCTTTTTCTGTATCGTTCGCTTGGCCTAAGCTGGTGTTCAGTTTCTTTAAACTTACTAATGCAGAGTGCTGAATATTGAGTCCTATGCTAACTTTGAAGAGTGTCCAGCACCTTTTGGGTTTGGATTTCTAGTTTTATATATAGTTAGAAGCCTGACCCTGCCATAAGCTGTTATCGTATTACCTGGATGACTTTAACATAGAATGTTTAAAAATGATACCTTAAATATGATAAATCAAAAGTTTCCTTGTAAATGTGGTATTGTGACAGCAGCTTTCAGCTCCTTTGTTGCATCCTTTAGCATTTACTATTTTGAATCTATATTCTTGATACAAGAATGGTTTGATGGCCAGGCATGGTGGCTCACACCTGTAATCCCAGCACTTTGGGAGGCTGAGGCAGGTGGATCACTTGAGGTCAGGAGTTCGAGACCAGCCTGGCCAACATGGTGAAACCCCATCTCTACTAAAAATGCAAAAATAGCTGGACATGGTGGTGCACACCTGTAATCCCAGTTACCTGGGAGGCTAAGGCAGGAGAATTACTTGAACCCGGGAGGCGGAGGTTGCAGTGAGCCAAGATTGTGCCATTGCACTCCAGCCTGGGCAACAGAGGAAGACTCTGTCTCCAAAAAAAAAAAAAAGAATGGCTTGTACAGTTAACAGGGAGGAGATCAGGCATGACTTGGAGACCAGGCCACCCATATGTTTCTGGTGGTTTCTGGTTTCTTAGGACTCAAGGACTTTTTGGAGAATATACTTAACAACTGTTGATGACATTGGATATATTTTTTACGTTGACTTGAAGTCTTCATATTGTTTCTGACCTTTCGCCTTTCACTTGGCCTCTTTATGCCATAAGGGAGCTAAGAATAACAGTAACCTCTTTTTCTTGCTTAATGATCAAAATACCTTCACATGGTAATGAAGATGGAACTGCTTAAATTCTTTTCTGTAGCTCATAGTACCTTGGAGAAGTTTCACGGTACTTTTCAAAAAAGAGAAATGATTCCAAGGGTACTTTTCTGGGGCTTTAATCCAGCTTGTGATTTTGGAGTGGATCGTTGGCCATGCTCTGCATAGTTGGCTTTAAAAGACGACAGCAGGAACTTCCCAGAATTGAGGAACAGAGAAATGTTGTAGTCAGCCTTCTAGACTTCCTTTGTAAAACGGCATAGTAACACTCACTAGTGATGCCTACTAATGCTTACAATTAATAGTAACTGGAGTCATTTAGAAATTATAAGACATTTCTTAGCCACTCCACATTTCAAGATGAAGCTCATGCATATACATTAGACCAACTCTTTTGCTTGAACACTTGGCTGAGATTGTTAAGGGACTTTCTCAGTCCTTTTGGCCCCGATTGCTGCGCTAAGGTTCTTAAATATTACATGCTCATTAGTGCATGTAAGTGCACGCTTTTCACCCCAGAACACTCGGGATCTTTACGTCATCTTTCTGCCTCAGCTGCTCTTTCATCTGGATCATGGAACGTTGCAGGGTTAACACGGTGTTGCTGGCTTTGCTTCAAGAAGCTCCTTGATTACATTGATCAGCACATCCACAAGGTGTTTCCAAGCACAAGCACTCACAGAACATTTGCTATGGACGATGGTAATTTGGAGAACTGCCTTTTCCCTTTCACACTGATATGCCATGTGTATCTGTACAGCTTCCCACTGTGAGAGCCTCATTCAGGTGTGGCTCTGGGCCGGCCCTGTGGACTGCGGGATCTGGAGCAGGACTGTAGCTAACTGGGCAGTTACCCTGGGTGGCTGGAATCGGCTGTTTCTGAAAGGCAGATTATATAAGTAGCACTGTCAGACCTAGGGGATAAGTGTGGGGCTAAAAAGGGAAAGCTCAGACAAGATGAAGCCAGATGGACACAGGAATGGAGCAGGAAGCAAGGTCTTGTGTTGAGGAGAGGGGACTGCCAGCCCAGAGCTCTTTCGAAAAAAATTATTTGTGGGGTTGCTTGCTGCTATTTGGTATGTGGACTGGCTGAGACAAAACCAAACCAAACCAAAACCAAGATTTAGTAACACCTGAGTGGATGATTAGATAATCCTAAATTGCCAAAATGACTACCTACCTGCAAGCTTCCCAGGTGGGCTTAAAGCTACCTTGAAGCATGCGTTGCATTTGCCTTACAGAAAGGTGGAGTGTGTCAGCCCAGCGGTTACACGGAGTTTGAGTGTAATCGTTTTGTGGTCTCACTGTCTAATGATGGGCTTAACAAGCTATCTGTATATTGGAGTTTTATCTTTGATAATTTTCTGTGGTTCCATAGTCTAAATTTGGTGAGTTAATATTCTGAAACACTTTTGAACCAGAGCAACTGAACTCCAGTTTCTGATTCAAAATAGGTAATGTTTTCAGTTTAGATCATGAAATATTAGAACTGAGAGGGAGCTTTACTTCACGTCTTTTGACACCATCCTATAGCAGACTCTTTCTTCATTTATTTGTTTTCTTATTGCTTATTCTGTTGAGCATCTACTGTGTGACAAACACTACTCCTGACAAGAGCATATTCTGAAAAGAGAGAAAATCTATTAGACATAAGTTTCCCATAAGCAGCAGGTTTGTTAGATTTTTATCCTGTTGTGGATCTGTCTGTTTGCATACTTACAAACATGGAGCTTTTTTGACCATTCTTTTTTTTTTAAAAAATGGAGTCTCACTCTGTCGCCTAGGCTAGAGTGCAATGGCACGATCTCAGCTCACTGCAACTTCCACCTCCCAGGTTCAAGCAATTCTTGTGCCTCAGCCTCCCAAGTAGCTGGGGCTACAGGTGTGCACTACCACAGCCAGCTAATTTTTGTATTTTTAATAGAGACAGAATTTCAGCATGTTGGTCAGGCTGGTTTGGAACTCCTGCCCTCAAGTGATCTGCCCACCTCGGACTCCCAAAGTGCTGGGATTACAGGCGTGAGCCACCGCGCCCGGCCTTTTTTGTTCATTCTTTTTCTTTGGAACTTTGGCTTTGGTGATTGCATGGTATCAGAAACAGATAAGAATCTCATTGAATAGTTATTTTTGCTCTTCATTAAGTCTTAGTGATTTAAGAAAGGTGACGGTAAGATGCCTATATTGACTTGCTGTCCTTACAGAGTGAATTTTTCTTTTCTTCTAGAATCATAGGTCCTAACTGGATTGCATATCCTTGATGAAGCTAGACCCCTTTTATGTTATAGAACTTTTATGGAAATATAAATAGATACATACTCAATTTTGCTGGTGTTTATTTTTTTACTTAATTAGGATAATTTAATCTTGCCTTGATTCTTCCACTTTTTTACATAGTAATTGTGTTTGATTATATTCAATTAAAACAATTTACTTCTTTTTTCATTTCCTTGGAAGAAAAATTACTTTTATCAATTTAAAACAAATTAGGAAATTCTAAGTGAAGATCACTCTGCTTCCATGAATTTTATATTTGTAGCAGTTTATTCTTTTTTAAATAAAAAAGACTTTTATGAAACTGCTAATAATTGTAACTTTGTTCAGTGTTACATGTTTCTTCAAATGTGGCTGCTTTCCAAATACCACAAATAGTTTATTTTACCTTTAAGAGATGTTTTAAATTGAATCATTGGTTAATCCTGAAAGTGATTCAAGCAGAGTTTATAATCCTCTAAACTATGACTCTTTAAAACTTGCTAATTTAAAAAAAAATCATAGTTGGCTCTTTTCTCATAGTTTAAGAACTTGGCAATGAAAAGGAAACTGCAAGCATTTATTTCAACTGATTTTGAAACCGTGGTTTAGTCTTCAACTCTTTAACAAAACGGGGAATACCATATGTAACAGTCCAACATACATTTTTTGCTTTTTGTGTCTTGAAAGTTTCCTGCCTCACTTTCTCTTTGGTGTGCTGGATATTTTTATTCAGTCGATA